>NW_022196905.1:259748473-259751064 GCF_008632895.1 Mastomys coucha
AAAAAAAAAAAAAAGAGTTCAGCGCAAACCCTGATACAACCCTCCTCGAGGACCAGGAAGTGCCTACTGGCATAGCCAAGCTGTAGTGATGAGGAGGGGGCAGCTCAGGCCAGGGCACTCTGAGGGAGGGAGAGAAGGAAGGTGCAGGGAAGGAGCGGTGGGTTTTCTGGGAGGAGCACAAACTCTATTTCTGAAGGACCTGTGCCTCCTCCTGCAAGGCTGCCAGCCGTGCAAAGCTTTCCTCTGCCCTGACATAGGGGAGGTGTGCGTCTGCAAGGTGGTGAGCTTCCTGTAGCCTTGGCTTGCAGAGTTGTGTGGTGCCCCTCCTCCATCATTTTTGGTTCCACTATACAGTCTCCCGGATTCCATCATTCCAGAATGAAGATCAAACCCCTGGGACTCAGAGACATATTTCTGATGACCACTTGAGTCTCACCCAGGCTCCCTACCTCCCTGCACACACAGGCTTCTGTAGTTCTGTCTCCTGCCCCAGGACATTTGCACATGTCATCCTTCAACCTGGACAGTTCTCGAATTTCTCCTTCCTTTCCATTCTGTCTGTCACCTGTCACCCTCGGACAAGGCACTTGAGTAGCAGGCAAGGCCAGGTATTCAGAAGCCCGTCCTCTAGACTCTATGCCTCTCATCTTTCTGCAAGATGGATGAGCCTCTAATGGGGACATCTGGGGTCCCAGGTCACCAAGGTTTCCTGGCCCCTAAGCCAGCCCCAGCTTCCAGCCAGCTTCTGCTGATCTGCTCATGTATGAGCACGCACTTCCACCTCTGCCCCCGGCTTCTGCTGAGGACCTGGAGTGAACCTAGAAGGGGTCAGCTCTGACTTTTACCCAGAGTCACTCATCCACTCAGTTATCTGTTTATTCAGAGTTCACAGTGTTCCCAGCCCTGTAGCCCAGACAAAGCAGGAAACTCATGCTTTGTCCTTGGGGAGCTTCTCATTTGATCAGAAACTCCATAGCAAAAATGGTAATGAACATGAAAGGAGGAGAACTTAGAGCTTCACTGGTGCTGTGGACCACAGACGCTCCATGGTCAGGCTCCTGTATGGTCTCTCTCAGACAGACAGACAGATAGATAGACAGACAGACAGACACACACACACAAAATTGTGGACACACGCCCACAAACACACATACATGCACACACAATGCTCATGCACACACACACATGCACACATAGACACAGATGTGCACATGTACACACAAATATTCACATAGATGCACGCATATGCATATGCATACATACACACAGCTGTAGACACACATACCTGTGGATGGACACACAACACACATGTTCATGCACACACAAATACACATACTCACAGCTGTGGACACATGCACATGCACACATAAACACACATATACAGCTGTGGACACATGCATGCACATACATGCACATACAAACACACACATGTACACACACATGCACACATGCTCACAGCTGTGAATGCACACCCACTCACCTACTCACTCGCAGACTCCCCAGGGGCAGTGGGACCCTCTGCAGGCTGGGGCACAGTTCTGAGGCCCAGGGGTGCTCAGCCCATCATTCTGACAGAGCTTTGTCCTTTCTATGTCATCCGTAAGGTGCTGGAGTTGGAACCTGGGTGCCAGGCAAGCACTCCAGCTCCACCTTCCAACCCATCAGAGAATCCGAGCCCACTCCCCTGCACGTGTGTTCAGTCAGTGAGGCTGGGGTGGGACACTTATGGTTTTAATGTCCCCCCCCCCCACACACACACAGGTTACATTATAATGACAACAGTTTACCCAGGAAACCAGAGCCTCTGGGGGAGGAGCCAAAGGCTCTAGATGATCTCCTCACCAGCCTATCAACTCGGGGCTATTGGTCCAAAGCTAAGGCGTGCTGAGCCTGTGAACCACCACGCAATGCAATGCTCGAGCTATAGTTAGACTAGAAGCATCTGGCAGGCTCAAGCTGGGGCTTGATGTCCCTGCCTGCCTGCCTGCCCAGTGCTTGACACATTGTAGACACTGGCAGAAGACTTGCTGATTGATTCGCTCATTAATCGTGACAAAGCTGCTGCCTCAGACTTCCTCCTCTTACACAGTTAGGGCGTGGGGTCCCCTAGTCTGTGGTAATAGTGACGGTGGTGATATGCAACCCCTTCCTGCCTTGCTATGGTTGTGGAAAACTACAGTGCAGTCTAGGGGCCAAATGCCTGTGACTGTGGGGTATCCACAGTCTGCAGAGGGCCTCCTCCCAGGGAGACACATAGACACAGGCATAGTAAGCTCACCCCTCGGGCTCTCCCTGGACACCACAGCCTCAGCAGGAATGGTGCTCACAGACCGATGGCCTTGTACCGATGGCCTTGTGGTAGACACTGGAAGTGTGTGTGCGCCAGTGTATTTCTGAGCAGACAGACATGTTCTCGGCGGGGAACCAAGGGCCCCAGGCAGAGGAGGAGCCAGGCTTTGTGGCTCGTTGATGGATGTCAGTCATCGGGCTGACGGGAAAGATGTGGTCAGATGTCACTCAGATCTGCTGTCCCCACCCCTCCACCTTGCTCTGCTGTGGGATCTAAGCCCAGATTAAGACAAAGGAATATC
>NW_022196905.1:259751074-259758682 GCF_008632895.1 Mastomys coucha
GATGTAAGAGACAGACAACATAATGGCAGGCAGACAGATGGACAGACAGACAGACAGACAGATGGCAGGAAGAGGGGGAGGACTCGTGCTATGCAGCCTGGAAGACAAACCATGTAGCAGGGAACTTCTTGGGGAGCTTTTAGAAAACACTGGAATTTATCATGGGGAGCCCTGCCCCCCATGAACCATGATCCCCTTGACCTGGGTGGCTGGTGCTCCAAGAAGATTCTGCCATGGAGCCCCAGGTGGGAAGCCTGAGCTTCTGCCTGCTCTGCCTTCTGTTTTGGCACCTCCACTCCTACAGGGGCCTCTGCCCTTCCTAAGGGCTCAGCTCACCACAGTGATCTCACCACGCTGGGGCAGAGGGCGGGTGGGGGGGCGGCCCATGTTCCTTCTCTCTGCATACCCGACCTCTGTATTCTGACTGGCTTCAACTCACCCATTAGAACCAGCAGCAGACAGGCATGTAAATGGCACCGTGCACCCTGGAAGGTCTGGATTGAAGAGGCCAGACTGCCCAAGGCCTGTCCTGACATGGCAAGCCTCCTATCCTCTCAACCAGCTCCTGTATCTATCAATCATGATCTGTAAGCTGTGTGTACATGGACCATCTCCACCTATGCCCTGAGCGCTGTCCATCAGAGCAGTGTGAGGAAGCATGGTGGTGGTGGTGATGGTGATGATGGTGATGATGGTGACGGTGCTGATGGTGATGGTGGTGATGGTGGTGGTAGTGGTGATGGCAATGTGGTGATGATGGTTACCTAACACCTCACTCCATAGACCGGGCACTCACTCTCCTTGTGGTTTAGAGCAGTGCACCATGGCATGGGTTACAGTACACGACTGTGGCTGACTAGAGGCAGGTTTTAAACGCAAACCTTTGAGTCCAGAGCCACGGGCGCATCTCATTTTATTTGGGCTGCACAGCCTGTTGAGAGCTTGCTGCCAACAGGCCATTGGATTTACGTGGACCGGACCCTTCTTTACATGCCCGGATAAAATTAGGAGATTTTACAGTTAATTTAGCCCGTTGGACCGTTACACTGGTTAATCCAAATCAGCCGCTCGACTCGATCTTTCATGAAATCGACCGGCACTGTTGTTTCTTGGCTGAGCGTGTGGAGGAAACCCTTCCCGTGCAGCGTTGTAGCCAAGGCAGCTGGGCGACATTCTGCCATATGCAGTTATTCAGCGGAAAATTTGTCCTAATCTCTGAAAGGACTCTTTGAAGCGGGTCAGCTGTTTATCACCAAGCGCATGGCAAGGACAGAGTGAGCAGCCTCATCTGCCTGAGCCGCCCACACGTGCCTTCCCCGGAAGCCACGTTGGGATGGGCGACAGAGACAGCCCTTCTTCCTCTCTGTGGGTCTGTATCACTCCCCTGGGGGGAGGCACCACATGCGGGAGGGTAACCAGGGTCTGAGGAGGGGTGCCTACTGTGAACATGCAGGTTATTTGGCCCTCGAGTCCAATCATCTGCTGAAGGTTTCAGAATAGTGGCCACGGGGCTGAGGGAATCCCAGGGGAGAGCTCTCAGCAGGAGGTCGTGAGATGACCCTGGGAGAGTCCAGGTCAAGGGTGATGGCTGGATCAGACTCGTGCGTTCCTTCGTCTAAGGTGGAAACCAGAGCCTTTAGGCTGGGGGGGGGGGGGACAGAAATCGTATTATTGAAACTGAAGAAGGGAGCTTAAGTGAGCTGCAGCCAAGATAGATGGAACTGGGATGGAGATAACTCCAAGTCTGTCCTACTGGGACGGAAACTCTGGGTTCACCTATGAACAGTTCCTAAAGTTTAAAAAAACAAAAAAACACTTCGAGAAAGACCACAGCCCTAAGGAGGAGACTCTGGAGGCCTTGGCTGAGGCACTCAGACTGACCAAAGGAGACATTAGGATTTGGTTCTCCAAGAAAAGGCATCAGATGAAGCTCAAGCGGCGGGCTAAGGCCCGCCAGCATTTGGAAATGTACAGTCACCACTACACACCAAGAAGGACCACCAGGCAGAACCCCGAGGAGTCTTCTCCAAATGACCCTGGACTCCGAAGCTTCAGAAGCCTCGAAGAGTCTCACGCTCTCTCTGAGTACCAAAGCAGAGATGGCACGTCACAGGATTTCTGACCCCCTAGTGTAGGCTCTTTTTGTTTATGTTTTTTTCAACTTCCTTTTGGGTCAAGGGGTTGTTGTGATTTATGTCTATCAAAGGTACATTAATAATAAAGCTTGCATTCATAGAAACCAAAAAAGAAGAAATCATATTATTATACTTTCTGCTGTTATATAAAATAAGGAAATAGTTCTCTCTCTCTCTGTCTCTCTCTCTCTCTCTGGGTGTATGTGTGTCTGTCTGTGTATGTGAGTGTGTCTGTCTGTCTGTGTGTACATTTGTGTGCATGTGTGAGAAAATACATTTTGATTGGTAGATATCATCAGTGTATTAATTATTTTCTTATCACTGAGACCAGACCCCAGAGAGAACATACAGGAGGAAGGACCTGCATTGGCTCCTGGTTTCAGGGGATACGGTCCTTCGCAGCAGGTGCAGCCAGCTGACATCTGCCATAGCGCAAGCTCACCACATGGCTTACTCACATCCTGAGACCCAGTGTGCTCTACCAACTGAGCAAGGGTCCTCAGCCCCAGGCACCACTTAGTGCCCTTCAGTCTGGAGCCTTCCCCAGGCCTTTCCCTCAGCTTCCCTGGAGTATCTGAAGAGTAAAGAGTATCTCTTCTGTCTTTTGCACACAACCCCATTTGATAAGCTCGTTTCTTATCCACAGCTTCATTGGTAGGAGCCTGAGTCCTGGGGCGATCTGAGTCTCCACAGAGTTGGAAACAAGTGTGGGTGTGTTTCCCAGGAACAAGTCTGCATGGCGGGAAGCTGAAGGTGCGGATGTGAGCCATGAGCTGAGCACCGAATGGCTGCTCTGTCCACACCCAATCATTTCTGTAGTTACATGTATTTATGTATTTATTTAAAATCTACACCTGGGTGGGCAGCCCCAAGCATCACCAAGTGTCAAAGTGTGGAACCACAGCTCTGACTAAGGGTCAGGTAGGGTTCCAGCAGCCATGGGTGAAGTAGTGGCTGGTCTTTGCGGAGACCCACAAAGGTATCATGAGCATGCTCTCTCTCCTTGGTACTTACATCTTTATTGCAGAGTGTCAGGATTGGGTTCCTAAGGAAGATCAGCAAGCTATGTTCTCTGCAGATGAGCCATGGGAGGGCCTCATCCTCTCACAGGTGCCTGCAGTCCACCAGTAGCTGTCTCCTAGGACGACGACTTTCTCAGCCACACCGTCATGCTGCAGCAGAAACGCTTGTCCCGGCCTTCATGGCTCAGTGTTTTGGACTCTGAAGACTGGTCCCTTCATTGGCTGTTTTCTGTTCCTGTTCTCTGTGGCTGCATCAGTGAGAAACATGACACAGAGTTAGGGGACGAAACACCTCAGAACGCCAGCCCTGGCTTCCCAGTATCTCTACAACCATGAGGCCAGGACCCTCATTTTGGAGTCCATGATGTAGACACAGTGCTGTGGAGGAATATGGGCTCCAAGTTGCCTAATCTGGCATCTTTAAAACAGGAAATTCCTTTTGTGAGGGAAAACACGGAGCTCCCGAAAGTCCATCACTTTAGATGACTCTGTCAGACAAACAGGAACAGAAAAGCAAAGGCAGAAAGAGACACTCTTTACTCTTCAGATACTCCAGGTAAGCTGAGGGAAAGGCCTGGGGAAGGCTCCAGACTGAAGGGCACTAAGTGGTGCCTGGGGCTGAGGACCATTGCTCAGTTGGTAGAGCTTGCCTAGGATTCATGAAGCCCTGGTTCCAGCCCTACCTCCATGTAAACCAGACATTCAGAAGGTGGAGACAGGAGGATCAGAAGTTCAAGGCCAGCCTGGGCTACATGAAGTTGAGAGAGAGAGAATCAGAGAGAGAGAGAGAGAGACAGAGACAGAGACAGAGACAGAGAAACAGACAGAGACAGAGACTGAGAGACAAAGAGAGACACACAGACAGAGACAGATACATACATACAGACAGACAGATAGACAGGAATAACCAGCTGTATAAATGTTACAGCAAGTCAGGACCTGCTCTGGCAAGTGTGATGAGAACATCTGGGAGCAGGGGCAAGTTTAACATGGCTGTGTGGCTGGAGGACCAGGAGGCCCACAGGACACCTGCTAACATGTTGCTCGGAGGCTGAAAGCTCTCCTCCACAGGTCCTGCTAAGCTCAGCAAATAGGACAGTGACCCTTACAAAAGACAAAGGGACAGTGAACAAATGTAGTTTGAGAGTCCCTGTAACTGTTCTAGGTGACAGGAAGAAGGGACACTGGGCAATGTAATGGCTTGGATTTGTTTTTCCTGTGTCCACATGTCCACATGGTCTTCGAAATAATAATAAAATAATAATAACTTAAAAAAGCAAATCAAATAGAAAGGATGAATGAGCTAAGCTCTTCTCTGCAGATCCTGGCCTGAGGAGGCCCAATCAGACAGCATCTGTTGGTGGGCATAGCCCAGTCACTCCCAGGTCCTTGGTCTTACCCATCTGGCCAGGCTTTTCTTCTGATCCTGGGAAGAGAGCAGGGGGACACAGCAACCAAGCAGGATGTGTATGCTGAATGATGTCCACCATCATGGGCTGCGGAAGATCCATGCAGGCTGTACAGAAGCTGGGGAGGCCCTGGAGCAGCCTCTGCTGTGACAGACTTAGGGCTAGGAGCTCACAGAGCCAGCATGTGGTGTTGTTCAGGAATGTATGGTGCAAGCTTCGAGGACTGCACCTCAGGCACAGATTATTCTGACCTAAAGACACTGGCTGCTGGGTGCCTGGCGCTCACACCTGATTTCCTTTCACTTCATTGAGAGCAGCAGCAAAATCAGAATCCTACTCTATCCCCAGGTGTTGTCATGCCCAGCTTGGCTCTGAGCACCGGCTGCTTCTGAACAATCATGTATCAGTCCAGGGCAATGTGGATGTCCACTAGCCCATTTCACAGATGAGGAGTGAGAGGCACTTAAACAGTAAGGGCCCTGATGAAAACTGTGGGAACTGTGTCCCCAGAAAACACGCTCAAATCCTCATCCCATAGCCCAGAATGTGGCTTCTCCAGCAAACAGGATCTTCGTGAGTGTGAGCAGGGGTGAATGGCGTCACATGGGTTCTGATGGACCCTAGTGCATGCTCTGGCAGAGATTTGAACACAGACACACAGAATAAGCTGGGTTGCTGCTGCTGCTGGCCCGAGGCTGAAAGGGTTGACAGAGGCAAGGAGAACTTCCCGTGAAGGTTTGGATGGAGCCCACCCTGCAGGAAGCCCAGAGTCCTCACGTGCCTTTGGTTGTCATCTGGGGAACAATGTGCACCATTTGTTCGCTCATCCTCCACTCCAGCCCCCAGAAGAGAACCGTGGACCCCACAGGAAGAAGAAACACAAGTCCAAGGGTCTTTCTTTCCCCACCTCGCTCCCCTTGGGGCATCATTAAATAAATCACACACCGGGTCATCCGGGTACTCCCACATCTAACCGTTTGATGGACAGCTGTGTGCAGAGGGGCAGATGCCTTGGGGGCCAGTGCCTGCAGGGCAACACAGGATGGCCAGCCACTGTGGCCCCACTTGGTGCCTGAATCAGATACTTGATCAAATTAGCATGCACAGCTGTGCAAATCATGGCCTGAAACCCGATGACCAGGTCTGTGAGAGGCCAGGGACACCGCACATGAGAGGACCTGTGGAAGGAAGGAAAACATTCCTAGAAACAAAGACGTTCTCTCTGGGCCCCTTCTGCCTTCCCAGGGAAGAAGGAGCCAGGAAGCAGGTCAGGAAGGCAGATGAGGCTTCCCTTGAGCCAGGGCCGCCTCCTCCTCCTCCTCAAGCACCACCCCCAGTGATCCAGGCTGTCTGATTCCCAGGCCCAGGCAGCCCAGTGAACAGCAATCCAGGCCCACCATGTGCAATGATGCGTTCTTTGCCATAAAGTAGCTGGGATCTGGACCTATGGAGTTTCTGTCCAGTGATAAACAAGCCCTCTTAAATCCTCTCCCAAGGAATGCTGGGAAGACATGCTCTAGTCGGACATCCAAGCAGGGAGAGTGCCTGTGATTTGTACAGTGGCAATGGCGGTCTAAAATCTAAGTGCTGTTGGAACTTTCTGGTTGCAGCCAGCTCTATTTAAATAGCGGCAGTGGCGGTGACACAGCTGAAGGCTAGATGTGGCAAGTGAAGGGGGGTGAAACTCCTCAGGGGCTGGAGATTTGGCTGACAGAGTGAGTTCTGTGGATGGCACACAGTAGGTATTCTGTCAACCAAGGTCTGGGTTCATATACCACTTGGATGGGGTTCTACCAACACTCATGGGTGCACATGGTGGCCAGTAACAGATTCCAGTAGATGGCCTGGGTGTGACTGGGGGGGAGAGAGGGAGGAGCAGTACATAGAGGTTACTGCACAGAACAGGAGCCATATTCTTCGAGATGGAAAATGAGCCAGCTGAAGTGATACAAAAGGAATGATGGTAAGGAGCAGTCACCTAGACCTGATGAGACGGTGACACAGAAACCAATATCTATTGTCACTTGAGTGTGAGGAGACACTGTCTCAGCCAAACATATACTGTCTTCCCTGACCAGTCCAGTAACATGGCAATCAACAGTCACTGCCAAGGACACTGTCAGCAGCACCCCAACCCCATCCCCATGGCCGACATCCTGTCAGGTCTACAAGGTCTGAAGAGAGGGTAAGGTCTGTCGCCCACCCAAGGCTCCATATTGCCCCCTGTGGAGAGAGCCAAAGGTGACCCATATTGCATCCTGGAAAGACACTGGTCAAAACAGACTGAGGCCCAGGGTGTCAGAGGCCAGTGTGGTCTCCCTCTGAGCATTGCCTGTGGGAGAAACGGTTGACATGCATCAGACTCCCCAGAGGTTTCTGGCCCTGTGCAGCCTGGGTGGGGCCAACACCTTTGCCTCCATGTCCCATGAACCTGCTGCACTCATAGTCCCACCCACTTCACAGTAGGGACACAACAGTGACAGCTCTTGGCAGAGGTTCCCGCATGAGAGCCAGCACCCCCACACCTGTCCAGATCCATCACCTCAAAAATCCCTGGTTTGGAGGTTCTCCCATGAGATCCAGCACCCCCAGACCTGACTAGACCCAGCACCCCAGCATCCCTGCTGGTTGGAGAGAAGATATGCAGAGGCTCTAAAGACAAGACAAGCCTGGCCACAGCCTTCGAGGTCTTACCACAGAGAGAGTAGGAGGTGGAAGGTGAGACAGGACTTAGAGCCAGCCCAGCCCACCCCCCCAGGCAGTGTCCATTTGGATCTTAGTTGACTGGGAGGTGCTAGGGACCCTAGAAGGACTGCCTGGAACCTGGCAGTCTGATGAGGGCCTGAGGTGGATTCGAGCCACGTCTTAACTTGCCAGAGGGTTATCACTCAGAAATGTTCCAGATGTTAGAGAAGCATCTTTGCATGTTGCCTCTTCACCTCTGTCCTGGAGTCTGGGCAAGCACCAGCAGCCTGTTTCTAGGCAGGAGACAGGAAGTAGGAAACAGAGGGAGGGAGGGAGGGAGAAGGAGGGGAGGGAGGG
>NW_022196905.1:259759213-259784629 GCF_008632895.1 Mastomys coucha
GAGAGGAAGAGGGAGGGAGAGGGAGAGGGAGAGGGAGAGGGAGAGGGCAAGAGAGCACTAGACCTGAACCAGAGGGTGGGCACCACTGTCAAAGGCCTGCTTCTAGGGACCTGCTTCCACCACCAGCCAGGCCCCATGTCCTCAAGGCTCTGCAACCCTGAAGACTGCACTTCAAGTGGGGGCCAAGCGTTCAAATGATGAGCCTGTGAGAAGCACATCAGCCTGTGGCGAACATTCCAGAAATCAAGCTGTACCAGCTTCCCAAACTCCCTCAGAAGAAACTGTGTTTATTTGGATTCTGCCTGACAGAACTCGGGAGCGTGGACTCCACACCAAGAGAATCTTCCTTTTGCTTTTGATCTAAATGAAGGGGGGAAGCCCAGAGGGAGAGCTTTCTGAAGGGCGAAGGATGGCTCTATTGCTCCAGGGCAGAAGCGCAGGGTAATCATGCACTCTGCAACCATCCAATAGGCAGAAGCAGTCCCACTGTGGTACTCTCTGAACCTCTAGGGAGTGGCCATGAGGATCAGCCAGTGGTAATTGCCTTGGCAAAAACACTCCCTAACCTTAGGGAGAAATCGATCCCCCAGAAATAAAAAGGAGCCTTCCGTGGAGACTGGATTGGAGTCATCTCAGCAGCCAACCACGATTTCCTCCCCCTCCTAGAGCACTGTCAAATATCAACACATTGTTTGAAGCTTCAAAAACAAGTCCTGTTGCAGAGAAAGGGGCGGCCTGGTTTAGCATCCTTGAATCAGCTTTCACAGAGATGGCTACCCGACCCCTCACCCTGGAAGACTGGGGACTTCGGTGGGACCAGGTGGCACAGGTTGCTCTTAGCTGACAGAATCAGACCGCAGGCCAAGCTGGCTCTTCTCTGGCACTCCACTGGGGATTCAGGTGTGAGGTGGCTGGATGTGAGTCCACCCATGCCTTGAGCCTCCACTCTCTCCCCGCTGTGGAACATACTTGAGAACTAGGCTCCTCTTCCCTCACAGGGGACCTCTTTTCCAAGCCAAGTTCATCCATCACCCCTGTACCTGTGACCTCTGGACTGGAATGTGCAAAGTGTCAGTGCACAGTAGGGACTTTTGCACTCTGGAGGGTACATCCCCATACAAGGCGGTGGCTGCTACCCTCGTCTAGGTCACTGTTGGCCTCTGCGCCTCTGCAATAGCCAACTTCAGCGGGATGTCCTAATGGACCAAGAAAATCTGGTGGTGTGGGTTTTAAAATAAAACACACACTTTTGAGTGTTGAACAGCCATTAAAAATATGACTGGGGGAGGCCTATCCAGCTCCCAAGCCACTGCCAACACTGTTTGTTTTGGAATCTTGACACCCCAACAATCTCACTGTACCTGTGAACTACAGGCCCAAGTTTCCACAGTCAAAGCTATAGAAGCCACCCCCTGGCTGGAAGTGACAGGTGACATCTTTTTGTCTAAACTCAGTGCACCTTGATAAACATGTACCCATTTTCATGGAAGCAGCAGGCTCCACTCTCAGCAGCTCAGCTTCAAAGCTTGATGGGACGGTGACGGTGGCGGGCAGCGGACTGCACAGTCTCACACACTCTTACCAGTGAGCGCTGGTTTACCCCCGCCCCCCCACCCCCCGTCCCGGCACAATGAGAGTGTCTGAGGAGTGCCACTGTAAATGCTCAGTGGAAGAAACGGTTTATTGGCTGGCTGAGTCCTGAACATTCATGATAGGTTTTTAGACTTTGCAAGATGCTTTTAAACCCTCCTTTGAACTCCACCAGCTTTAAAATTCACACAGGTGACATTGGAAAGGAAGAGAGCTTTGGGGCCCTTGAGAGCTGGTATTGGTGGTTTTTATTTTATTTTATTTTTTGGCATGAGGTTGACAGGGCTGGGTGACGGGGAGTTGGAAGCATTGGGGGGGGGGGAGACACACTCCATCTGACCTCCAGCCGGGTGAGGCTTCTGGAAGAACACAGGTGTTTGCAAGCAGTAAAGCCGTGGGCTGTAAGATCAGAGTGCCAACAAGGTATCTTCCTTATGGGAGCACTCCTGCCTGCCATGCCTGCCTGCGTGGCCTGCCTTCGTGGCCTGCCTGCCATGCCTACCTGCCATGCCTGCCTGCCATGCCTGCCTGCCATGTCTGCCTGCCATGCCTGCCTGTGTGGCATGCCTGCCATGCCTGCCTGTGTGGCCTGCCTACTATGCCTGCCTGCTATGCCTGCCTGGATTCTTCCTGGTTTTCTCATAAAAATTCCCTGTCCCCTGCTGACACAGGCCTACTGTCCCAGTACCCAGAGGCTGAGGCAGGAGGATGCAAACTTTAAGACCTGTCTGGGCTACAAGAGTGAGTCCAAGATCAGCATGGAAAATCTAGTCAGACTTTGCATCAAAACAAAAAGCAAAAGGTGGCCTGTGGTACAGCTCAGAGCCAGAGTGCCTGTCCAATACGCATGAGGCCTTGAGTTCAGTCCCCAGCACTGTCTTTAAAAACAGAGGAAAACCCAAGTCACTCAGTGCTGGGTTAGCAAGGCTAGTCCACCAAATCCACTCCCAGCCTGACATTTAATTAATTATTAACATTATTCTAATTATTAAAATGTGGGTGGCACCATGTAATAAATCTCAGCTCTTGCCCTTGGCATCGGGCCACCCAAGCCAGGATGACTTACTTCTACATGTAAATCTCTATGCCAATCTCGTGCCTAGAGTCTTCAAATTCCTTTCTTCTGCTCCCTTGTCAAATGTACAACGAGCACTGTCTGAGATCCACAGAGGTGGTGTGGATGTGTCAGGTGTGGCCAGGTCGTGTGAGAACCTATGTGGTCTGTCCTGGCTGTGGAGACCATAAATCAGTTCTATAGATTCAGGCCTGGGGATTAGAAAAACCCCGGACTGGAGCCCAGGTTCACTTTTGAGGCCTTTCACAAGTTGAGTGGCAACTAAAAATGGCCTCTGCAAGGTGATTAAAAATTCAGCCCGCAAAATGGTGCAGGAGATGGGGCCGTGCACAGTCAGCAAAACTTTGATCTTGCACAAGAAACTGGATTTGATCCCCAAAACCTCTGTTTAAAAAAAATGGTGGGTGTTACAGCATTCAATTGCAATTCCAGCACTAGGGAGCCAGGCAGACCCCTGGAGCTCTCTGTTAGGCAGGAGAGCCTAACTGGTGAGGTTCAGTCCAGTGGGAGACCCTGTCTCAAAAGACAAGGTGGACAGCTCTGGAGATATGGTAATTAGTTATACATTACACACACACACACACACACACACAACACACACACACACATACAAACACCCCAAAGGAGGAGAGAATAGTAATACTAATTTTATAAAGAAAAATCATTTCCACACAGAGGTTGGAAAGAAGCCATGCCACCATCTTAACAGACCTGTGGCAGAAATGGCAGGTGACATCTTTTGATGGTGGGTCAAGTTCCCTGTGTCTTTAGTTACCCTGTCTTTCAGCTTGGGCAAACCTGTCAGGCACCAGCTAGCTCTCCTCTCAGAATCCCAAGTTCAGATTCCCAACTCCCTCAAGCTCCCTCACAGGCTTGTGCTGGGGCCCAAGACGGAGTCCAAGCCTGGTAGTGCTCCAGCTTCCCCAGCTGTCCTCCCAGGTGAATGGCACGAAGCTAATGTTGTGCTCAGGCTGTGTCAAGAGCCTGAGGAGGGAGAGCTGGGAGCTTTGGGGATATCAAACCCACCCAAATCCAGCACACACAAGCTCCTTTCTTTCCCTTAGCCTTGGTGGCCTCTTGACTCTCCTGAGGGATCCAAGGATGTCTGTCGTTTTCTTTCTTGCCTGTCACCTGCTGAGAGACTGAACTGGCACAGAAATTCCTTCTCGGGGAGCTCAGAGCCCGGAGCAGATTCCAAGGCCGCGTGCTGTTTGAATACTGGACTCAGAGTCCACAGAAGGATGTAAGATGACCACAGGAATACAGCCAGCCAAGGCTGGCAAGGATCGACACCCGGATTCCCCCGTGGCGCTGTCCTAAGCCGCTCTTAAGCTTTACTCTGGGTAGTCTTGGGGTTGGGGGTGTGCTGGACCATAACCTCACACCGGGCTGCCTTACAAAACAGAAGAGGGACAAGCAGAAGGGGCGAGGTGTATGCGTGCACACACGGATTGGGGCTTTCTAAGCCACAGCACCTGTTAATGGCCGGGTTAGGTATGACCTATTAAACATTTACCGCCCATTTCCTGTACATGTCTGGTGAGGCCTGCAGGAAATTCAGAACAAATTAAACAGCAGCTGTGATCCCTCATGCTCCATCGGTCCCTCCCCGGGCCCCGCGTGGGACCGTAAAACATGAGGGGCAGTTCTATTAGGGACAGGCCCGTTTCATCAAGGAAGCTCCCCCCATCTCCTGCCAACCAGACCCCATAAAGTTAAATTGGCCAGTACGTATCTCCCTCCCGCTTCCACCCACACGGCCAGTTCCTTGAGGGAGACTTTTCAGATCCCACACCCAGCTCACCCCTCAGCCCTGCCCCCTCTGCTGTTCCCACACGATCTCACATGTGGTCGGAGAGGGGCACTTCCTGCCGTTATAAAATGCAAAACCGAGACCCCAGCAAAAACAGCCTGCCTGCGTGCGGAACACCCAAGTTGACAGTGTGAGAGAGGAGGCCTAATCCGTTCCATATGACAAGCAGCAGTGGCCCGCAGGGGCAGGCCAGACCCCAAGGAGGGTTCAGAGCAGCTCCTCAGCCCCCTCCCTGCCCTGCCTTCCCGACCTCCCCCTCTCTCAAGTGGATCCTTCAAACCAGGAGAAAAAATACTGGGAGGACCGTGGCCCCAAGTTAAACCAGCCGTGTTTGGGTTTGACAGCCTGCGAGGCATTGTTCCCTCTTACACTTTGAAAATAAACTCTAGGAAGCATTAATGCAGAAGTGGGATAAACACGCTCCTTCGAGCAGCCTCCGTCCCCCCCCTGTCCTCCCCCTGCCCTCCCCCCCCCATCTCCCCCCAAGCCCCCCCAGTGCTGGTGTTCACTCCTCCAGGTTACAGCTTAGGCTGATTGAAGGACCAGATGGGTCTTTAAATGGGGGAACTGTGAAGCCCTTGCTGTGTAAACAGACAGCTGTCCAGATGATGGGGTTAAGGGAGCCCCGAGAAAGCAGCCTACAGTAACCGGTCCCTCCGTGGTTCTTGGAAAGTGGAATAAACACGACCAGCCTGGCTTCTCTCTGATTTCTCTGTGGCAAGAGGCTAGGCGTCACCTCGGTGAGAGGAAAAGGCCGCACAGCCGAGGGTCAGACTGTCAGAAATGAGGAAGAGAAGGCACTTCTGTGGTGACCGCACATTGTGTGACCTTTTCCAACATCTGTGGTTACACTTTGATGCTGAGTGGCCATTTACAATGAGAAACGTCCTCTGGTGAACCTCAGCCCTGTTCATGGCCACCGACCAGAACAATCTCCTCCTCACAGACCCTCACCAAGGATACCAGCTTATCGTGACCACATCCAGAATAGAACATTCCTACTTCCTGTTTCCTACTTCCTGCTTCCTGTTCTCCAGTTCCATAAACCATTCTTGAGAGGTGCTAAAAATGGAAAGGAGAAGATGAAAGTTTGGCCAGAAGATTTATCCCAGACCATAAAAGTCTCTCCGGCACACTGTAGACAGGATTCTCACTTCTGCTTCAACTTAACCTTTCCCTAAGTCGACGATCCGAATTTTGCCCATAATTCCGCTAAAACCAACTGGGATCTCCATTGGTGGCTGTGCTGTTCTGGACGACTTGACAAATTAGTACAGTAAATTTCAAGTGTCTTAAGCACTAAATTAGGTCATTTGTTTAATGAGCCAATCCACTGCCCAGAGTTTGACCCCAGCCCACTAGGGTGAGTTCACACGGAGTTCCACAGCAGGGGTCTGGGCTCCCTCATCTGTCTTTTGCTTCTAGTAAAAAATGCCCTGAAGTCAGGGCTGGAAAGCAGATTGCAACTGGAGCCTGGCTTGTCAGTAAGCAAAGTAAATGGACAAAGTGAATTCTTTTGCCTCAGTTTCCTTCCCATTGTCTGTCTACACCGCTGTCACCACTATGGCTAACATCAGCAGCAGCAACACCTCCGCCACAACACTGTCACTGTAGCCACAGCAGCCATCACCATTGTTGCCACTATCACCTCATCGTCACCATCACTATCACCTCCTCCCCATCTTCATCACCACAGCATCAGCATCAGCATCATTACATCATCACAGTCAGCATCAGCATTGCCCTCATTACATCACTGCAGCCAGCATCACCATCATTACATCATCACAGTCAGCATCAGTATCATTATACCGTATCAGCATCATTACACCACCACCATCAGCATTAGCATCATTGCATCAGCATCATGACATCATCACAGTCAGCATCAGCATCATTACACCACCATCATCAGCATCAGCATCATGACATCATCACAGTCAGCATCACCCTCATTACATCACTGCAGTCAGCATCACCATCACTACATCATCAGTCAGCATCAGCATCATTACACCACCACCAGCAGCAGCAGCAGCAGCGTCATAAGATCACCTCATTACATGACCACCGCCATCACTGTCATCACCACGATCATCGTCCGAACTGTTCCTGAGCTCTCACTATGGGTCTCCTAGGAAGATGCTTCCATGTCCCCCTTGTGCTTTCTCCTCTGGCCTTCACAGTGAACCCATGTTCCAGATGAGGAAACAGATCCTTAGAAGCTGGTCTCCCTGAGAGCACATCCAGTCACTCACTCGCTCCTTGTTAAGTCTTTCAACAAATCTTCACCACCACGTGTCTGTCAGGAGATGCAGAGCACATGAAGCCAAGGCTGCCAGTTCCAAAGGCGTTAACCAGGTGCCGGTCATACATATTAATAAGTGTAACAAAATTCCAGAATTGCCTTAAGCCAACAAAAGGACACCTGGGGCCAAAGGAACAAGAAATCAACTTAGTTTCCAAAACATTCCCTGAATTATGCATATGAATTCCAACCCTCTCAAGTGATCCTGGGCACTAAGCATTTCCACTCGAGCGCACTTGTGCGTGTGTGTGTGTGTGTGTGTGTGTGTGTGTGTGTGTGTGTGTGTATGTGTGTGTGTGAAAAACATTGCCTTAAAGCAAAAAGTATCTCTCAGCCATACACACAAAACAGTGGGAGCCCATAGTCCCAACTCAAAGGAGCCACCGAGTTCAGGCTGCTCTACAGGGACCCCCACATCACCCTCCATTAGGGACATGATGTGGTTAAGATAGATCAGGGTGAGCTCCTACAGACACAGTTGTCATTGACACTTGCGGCCAACAGCACAATGCACAGAGCCCAGGGCAGCTCCTCACAGATGCTCGTGGCTCTGTTTGCTTTGACTTAGGTTCTTTGAAAATCATTCTTCATCTTGGTTCTCCATGGGTGGCGTAGATGAGCTCAGAGTAGACTCTAGAATAAAGACGGTCTTCACTTCAGAATCAACCTAGACAGAAGGAGGCTCAGAATCGGGACAAGAGTGGATATTTTATCAGATGTCTTGGCGTCCTCAGGCTTTTACCTCTTGTCTGACTTGTTCTGAAAGATGCCTAGCCTCTGATGAGTAGCCACTTCCCGGCTCACCCTGCGGCCAATGGCATCATATTCTATCACTGCACAAATGACTCTCGAGACTCAAGCTATCTGGGGAGTTAGTCCTGGGAACCTAAGTTCTGGGACCCCCTGAAGGCTCTTTCTACATATCTATGTGGCCATAACAGTTCAAATGTCAAAGTGACGCCATCCCTAGTCGTCTTCCCAGACTTCTGTCATGGGTTGGGGATGTTTACTTTCTTGCACTCTTGTCTAAATTTGTGCAACATACTCAGGGACCTAGCAAGGACCTCAGTGCTTAGGAAAGGCAAATGCCACTACTTAGACTTTAAAGGGTATTGATATCAATGAAATTCCTGTTTATACTTTTTTTATGAATGTATATAAAGCCATCTTTATGAGGGAGAAGGAAGGGGGGGACTAGAATTGCTTGGGTTAAGCTTCAATGGCACCTTCGGAGTCTCAACTGAGGTGACCCTCGGCAAAGCTCCCCAGAGTATATCTGTCCCTTTGAATCAGCTTCTGGCTTAGCTGACGGTGACATCTGTATTATGCTGCTCCCCTAACTCTAACTGGAAAGACAGACCCAGTAAGATGTGTAGCTGCCAAACAAACAGCTGAAGTAATTCTTACCTATGTGTACATGGGAGTTGCTAGGAAGCTCTCTGGCACCCCTTTCTTTCGATATCTCATCTCTCAGAGTGACCGTCTCCTCCCACCCCTCGCTCTCCAAAGGCTGTTACCTGTTTTGGAGCTTCACATGAACAGAAGCCTGCAAGTGCCTCTCAAGTCAGTCACAGCTGGATCTGATCACACACATCAGTATTTGCCAATCCCCAGGTCATTTTGCCCCAAGGCTCCAGAGGTATTTTCTAGTTTGGCTTTACTACAAATAAAGCATCCCTGTCCCAAACACGCTCGCTGGGTATATTCTGTCTCTCATAGGACGGGCAGGCATTTGGCTTTCATGGACACTACCACAAGGATCTCTGATCTGGATCGATTCACACCCTACCACTGCTGTGCAAGAGTTCCAACCCCTCCTCACCTTGCAGTTAGTTGATCCAGAGTCTGCTCAGTACCCATCAGCCAATACAGGCAGCACCCCAGTGAACACCATATGGAGTAGCCTCTCCAAGATGCTGCCCCTAGTCCCCTTCAGCATGGTGCAGCATCCTTCTTAGCTGAAAGGGGCTTCTACTGTGACCCTGCTAGATTGCACTTTCCTCCACCGTGGGATGACATCATCCACTCCCAGGGCCTTCTTGGGTAGCCACACATCACAGCAGCTATGACTGGCTTGGTACAGACTGCCTGTGAGGGGCCTGTGATGTCCCTAATCCTGTGATGGCAGAGCTCCCAAGGTGTCTCAGTGAGCCAATTATCACAACCGATCATTTGTTCACAAGATCCCAAGGGGCAACATTCTCTCCCCTCCCTCAGTGGGACAGCCCTAAGAGAGGCTGGTAAGTGGCCCATCTCCCAGCACCTCCCTCACCCCACCCTAGCCACTGTGCCTGCTATATTTTAACAGGATCCCCCTCGGGACTCTTTTTTCCCTGGGTTTGGCGGGGGAAGCCCCGTCCCCACCATCTCTTCCCACCCTTGAACAAAACTACCATTCTCCATGCTGAACTCTGCCCCCACACAGGGGAGGCCTGCTTCCTCCATGCCGGCAGCCTGTGGGGTTTCGATTAGGCCAGGGAAACACCACAGGAAATGAGTCCGGGAGAGGAAGGCTGCGATTTCTTTTTTTAATTTTAGACACCAGATTTATTATTATTATTTTTAAATGACAGTGTCATGACTGTGCCAGGCCAAGGAGGAACGTGAAGAATGCACAGCTCCAAGCATAGCCAGGCCAGCCAGGCCCTCCCATGATGTCTAATGAAAACCTGTGGGCGCTCGTCTCTGTCCCCTGGGAAGATTTGGTACAGCTGGTGCAGGACACAAGGAGTGAATGACATGCAGAATCCAGGGACTCAAAGGCAGGAGTCAAACTGTGCCACCCCAGCTGTGACTGGCAGCCCCGACACACCTCACAGGTAATAACCAAGCCCATCCCCAACTGCTACATTGGGCAGGATGACAGGTTCCAGTTGCAGAGCAGGAAACCAAGGCTGGGTCATTTAGCCATGTTGCTGAAGGATGGGTACATAGAGATTCACAGTAACAGGTTCCTGGCTAGGGTCTGGCCCCCATCTGCTGGGGTGCCAAGCAAGTCCAAGTATGCAGAGCAGCCCATGGGGAGATAGAGCTGCCATCTCGATCAGGTTCCTACTGCCTCAAGGGAGACCCAGCCCTGTTCCAAAGCCCCTGGCTGATTAAAGGCAACCCATCCAGGTATGTTACATCAATCTCCCTCAATAAAAATCAGCCAACCATGGACTCCTGTCATAATCTGCAATACCCTTCCCCACCCCCACCCAGGTAGTGCCCTGAAGTAGCCAGAAACAGTCACCTCAACATTGATACAGAACTGTCCAGAAGCAGCAGGATTTGACGTTGGGCAGCACGTCTGCAGGGTCCAGCGTCTGATGCTGTTTTTACTAACAATATTATCTTCATCACTAAAGATGCTTTTGGAGAGCAGATCGTAGGCTTACTGGGAAACTGAGCAGAGAGTACAGTTAGAATACACATTCCCTTTCTCCCTGCTGTGCACACTTTGTCATTACTAAAAAACATCTTGTGACACACATGACTATTGCTGAGCCAGCATTGACACTATGCCCTTGTAGACTCCACAGCCAGCATCTCCCCCTCTCCCAATCTCTCTCTCTTTCAATCTCTTTCTCTCAATCTCTCTCCTTCTCCCTCTCTCCCTTCCCCCAACCTCTCATAGCCCAGTCTGTCTCGCCTCCTGTCTTCATCTCCCGAATGTTGAGTTTTCAAGTGTATGTCACCACGCCAGGCCCTACTCCTCTGGGTTTGGATGTTTGTCCAAGAATCCTCCGGTGACTGAGCCATCCAGGATGCCCCTTCCTTTAAGTTCAAATCACAACCAGTTTAACAGCCATCTGTGGTGTGCCCCAGGGGGTGGTGGGACACTGAAAGTGAGGCCACACTGGGCACTCGGAGTCAATGTTCCTTATTTCTCGTTTGTAAATAAATATATTTGGTCATACAAGGCCAATAAACAGTGGTAGGTCAGGGGCTGCTCCCTGCCACTCAGATAAATTCTGTTGGCCATGGACACTGGCTAGTGTGTGGCATACTAGAGGCCCAGCTATGAGGTGCATGCATCACGCTCAGAGAGCAAGGTGGCACAGACCTCCAGCTCATTGGGCACTTGGGGATTCATGTTTCCCAGTTTTGCTTTAGGGAGAGGACAGAGGTTTCCTTTGAGTTCTTCCTCTTCTCCCTCCCCCTCCCCCTTCCCCTCCCCCTCCCCCTTCCCCTTCCCCTTCTCCTTTCCACCGAGCTGAGGTTGTATTGTGCACTTACTGCATGCCTCTCTATACATGTTACCTGCAGCATGTGCCTACACTGTCTTCCCAGTGGCCCGGAGCTGTGACGTGGTCCTATTGACAGCTCAGCCCTGGGCTCATGGCCTTGCCAGAGACCACATCCACTGTTATGTGCCAGAGAAGGGGTTCTGAGTCTGGTTCCTTGGATGAGCCGATGATTAACTGGAATCCCTGAGCATCAAGTGGGTACCTACTGCATACTGAGCTCATAGGCTGATGGCTCTCGTTGAAGAAGGTCGGTGAGTTTGGGTGGGTTGGCACACGTATAGAGCAGAGGAGGTACAGACGACTGTGGAGACCGACCTGTCAGGCAGCCTGGGTTTCCACTTGGTGGCCAGGAGGTACATGGGTGTTCTCTACCCTGGCCTTACCCTGTGAGGATGCTGCCTGACTTAGCAGCTTCAGATGCCTTGGGAAACACTTGACCTTGCAATATCAGTGGCTATGGCTGCCATCAGCTATCCCTGAGGCAGCCACCTTGGTCTCCTGCAGCTACTGGCATGATCCTCCAGCCTGGACCCTTCTCAACAGAGAGTATCTTTTGGAGGAGTCACCTACCAGCCCCTTCTTCAGCCCATCATGTACCACTGGGTTTCAGCATCCTGGAGCAGGCTCTCCGGCTGAAGAGGAGTTGAGCTCACCCACCAAACACACCAAATGTGCCATGGTGTATAAAACAAGTGTATGGGGTGCTCATGCTCAGGTGTGGCCTGAGACAGCGCTCATGGTGTTACAAGTACTTTTGGTTGCCTGGTGGGGACTCCCTCCTGGACCCAGGAGCTGCCCCCACATGCTGGTCATAGCCAGCCATATCTCCTAGCCTTCCTGGAAGCTTCTAGAACAGGCCAACCTCTCCTTTTAAGAGGTTCCAAATGGTCCCCACACTGTGTCTTTATTTCCTGACACGAAGGCAATTTGGGTGTCATGAGGCCTTTGTAGAGATGTCAAAAGAACGGTTCACAGGGAGGAAAAAACCTCCATTTCTACCCTGATGTGGCTTCCACCGTGGAGATAAAAGAGCCAGGAGGAGGGAGGCTGCAAGACAGATAATTCACAAACTGTCAGAGCTGCTTGAATTTCATCCCCACCAGCAGAGCCGGGGTGAGCCCAGGGTCTTTCTCCAGGAGAGCCGCCAGTGCCCCCAAGTCCTGAAGCGATAATCCCGCTGCGGGGCCCGGACAGGGTTGGACATTTTGTCCCCGCTGTCAGCGTCACAAGCTCCGGAGCAGATGGAGTGGTGTTGGCAGTCGTAAACCACTCCCGCCCCACCAGGGACAAATAGGTTAGCGGGAGGAATTGGCGCCGTGCATGTCATAAAACCCTCCAGGCCTGTCATGTTCCGATAAATCTTGATTTTTGTAACAGAGCAGCAGAGAGGTTCCCAGCCTTGGGTTTCACAGGTGAGCCATGGACTGATGGATCGTTTGGGAGCCAAAGGGGGGAATGCAGGGGCCAGTGAGGAGGACAGAGGAAACTTTACACGCCGCCCTGCCCCCACCAGGCTCCCTAGGCCCCAGGCAGAAAACCCAGCCTGCAAGAGGATCCCGTGCCTTTTTCTCTCATCTCTGTGGCAGGGGGACCAGCCTCACCTCCATCCTTGGACTCTCTCCAAGAAAGATAAACAGTAGGAGCTTAATAAGGGCCGGTAGAGTGGAGATTTTGGAAAAGGAATCTGCCAAGCGTCAATCCTTAGAGCACTGTGTACCTGTTGTTAATCCACCTGGCCAAAGGGGGCGCCATTGAGACAATAGCCCACCAGTGGGAGGGCACTTAATCTCACACAGGTGCCCTCTTGCTGGCAAGCCTATGATAGAGAGCTTGAAATAAAGATACAAACTGGGAGGTTCCCCAGGGGATGTGAGAGCAGAAGCAACAGGTTGGAGAAGTAAGCAGAGGGTGGTCCTGAACGTGGGAATGCAGAGCTGCTGGAGACAAGGACGAGGGGACAGACTAGAGAGACTTGGGACCCGGTGCAGCCAGGATGAATAAGTGTGGGTGTTGGAAACAGGTTCTGTGGAGAAGTGAGTACCAAGATCGTCCAGGGTCAGAACCAGCTACTATGCCACCAGAGGCTGCAGAGGGTGTAGCTGGTGTCCACAGACCTTCCTCAGGCAGCAGATGGGATGGCTGGCTTCCTATACCCAGAAAGCATAGGCTGTGGTTATCCTGGCCTAGGCAGACCCCCACGAGGGGTAGGTGTGACATTCCTGTACCTCACTGTGGGTCTGCTGTGTGCACTTGGGCAGGGATTTTGGAACACGTGGAGGTAAATATGGAATTCTCTCAGGGAAAGCCTTGGGGTCTCTCCTGCAGAAACAACCAGTTGGCAGTTTCTGAACTTTGAACTTTGTCTTGATGTTGGCGTGACAGCGGGTCTTGTTATCTGTCCCCCTCACACCCATGGCTGGTTAAGATTCTGAGGCTTAGAACCATGTGGTTTAGGGGTAGAAGAGAGGTCTCCTCATTATGTCATGCAGGGGAGTTTTCAGGTCACATCTCTGTGTCATGGTCCTCCCCCCCATTGCTCTTTCATGCTCCCAACCATTTAGAAGTGAGGAGTGACAGCTGATATATCCCAATACTCAGGAGGCTGAGGCAGGGGGATGGAGAGTTTGAGGCCAACCTAGGTAACTTCCTGAAACTTGGTCTCACAATATAGAGTGAAGCCAGAGGCCAGTGGTTGATAGATACCAGTAGGTAGAGGTGCTTACCAACAAGTCTGATAATCCGAGTTCAATCCCTTGGGATCCACATGATAGAAAGAGGAAACTTACTTTTGCAACCATGATGTGCGTACTTGCACACACACACACACACACTCTCGTGTACACATGCATACATACATGCACACACACATGTAAGCACACATATGCACACATACACGCATATATGCACACACTAGTACATGCACACCCACTTATGCATGCATATACACATATGCATGCATACACACATATACACATGTACACACATATGTGCCCCCACACACACCATTGACTTAGCAGCCTGGAGAAAGGGACCCTACCCCTGTCACAGAAGCTGTGGAAAGCAAGTGCAACCTGGGCTCAGCTCTGAGCCATGTGGCTCAGAACCTTCTGGCCCCCTGCCATGTTTTCTTTCCTGTAAAAGAGCAACAAGCCATGCATCCCTTGAAGGACTTTGAGATGATTCACTGAGACATGGGAGTCAATCTTCAGTAAACACCAAGAAAGAATGGAGAAAGCATTGACCACCATGACTTCAGTAGGACGTGGCACTCACCAGCCTCTCTACCCTGTGACACAGTGCCACATACCCTTCCTGGAGGGGTTCAGACAGGTGCAGGCCCAGGGCTCTCAGACAGGCTGGAGTCCCAAAACAGATAATCAGAGGGCCCCACTCACCATTAGTCCATGCTGCTAGCACTCGGGCAGGCAGAGGGTGGCTCCAGGCTGTGAGAAGCAGGCGCTCCAAGCCCACCCCTGTTTGCACGTCTGTGCAGCATAAACCTCCCTGGAGACTGCCCAGAAATTGAGAATAGTGCTCCACCAGGGGCTAGGGCACACTCCTAGACTCACCTGCAGACAAGAGCCAGGGATGGGGAGAGAGAGCTGCCAGCCAGAAATGGCTGCCACCCCTTTTAGGCTGAAAAGTAAGCAAGGTGACCTGTGTTGGGCCCTGCTAGTACTATGTTGAAGGAGCAGGCTGTGAGTGAACGTCTTGGTTTCCTTGTTTATCAAATGGGAATGAGGGGTTTCCTAGCACGGCTTAGCAGGACTTATGATTACTGTGCCCAACCTCCTGGAAGTATGATGGTCAGGGACACGGTCTCTCATGCAGCTGTCCCATGTCCACTGAATCTGCTCAGGCAGGATTTGGTCCCATTTCTCGGATGGGCCTGCAGAGGTCTGCACTTTGCCCGACTCTTAGGGGCAGTCTACCAAGAGCCCCCACCTGCTGCCTCCTGCTGGTCTGAACTGGAAGCTGGAAACCTCCAGGACTGAATTTGCCTCCTGGGCCTCCACAGGACACATGGCTGCCATTTGTTGGCATCACCAGCATCCTTGGCGTCAAGAACAAATGTCACTTCCCACCTGCACACCATCTGGGCAGCACCCCTGTGTCGGTGGTTCAGATCTCACCCTGAGCGGAGAGGAGAGGCCCTTTGTCATTCGCCCTGGCTGTCCCTCCAGCCACCATCCCTCTCATTGAAATTGTGAAAAGCTCTTCAAGGCCCTGGTCTGCAGAGATACCAGAAGCTCAGAGGTCAGAAACCTGAGCTTGGTGCTAAAGAGACACAACCCTCCTGGGAGGAGAGGGGGCCCCTTAATGGCTTCAGCAGATGTGCAGACCAAGGGGCCCCCTGCCCACCTGCAGATAACCCCTGACCCTGCCACTCCCACTGAACCGGCCAGAAAGTCCCAGCCATGGGGAGGCTGCTAAGTGGCCAGTGCCCTCCCCAGGCCTCCCACTGTCAAACTTCTTAAAAGATCCTTCAGAATGGTACCTCTGCTCAGTGCTGGCCAAGGCCATCCATCTCTGCCTGCGGCTCCCAAGTCTCTGTGATGCGATCCCAGAGGGCTGAGCTCTGTGACCTGATCAGCTCCCCTGAGACAGGCATAAATGTCCCATTCCCAGCTCTGTCTATAAATGGGCCCCAGACTCCTCCGGCTGCACCTATGGTAGTGCAGGAGCAAAGAGATCTGTGGTGACAGCACAGCAGGCTTTGGGGAACGTATGAGCACATGCACACATATGCAGAATGCGTGTATCCTATGTAGGGACTTGTAGTACTTTTATCATTTCCTACTGATCTCTTTTGGCAAGGATTTCATGTTGGAGATAGAGAGTGCACTGTTCTTCTTTATGGCTGCATACTAACCTCATCTTGGTTAGTTTATTGTCTGGCTATCTGTCACCCAGCCTGTCATTTGCACACAGCTTATCCTGTGGACTTGAGTAGCAGCGGCGTCCCTCGCTGTGGCTCTATAGACGTGAATCTGGTCCCTTTCCTGGAGTCTGGTCTCACTAAAACCTCATTCACAGCTGGGAGGACCTTAGGCCTCTCTGGCTGCCTCTGCTGTTTGCCATGCACATTGACTGTCACGTCTGTGGAGTGCTTGGCAAGGGTTCAGCAGACTTCACTGAATATCAGAAAAAAGGCAGCCCCGATGGAGGGGGCAGGAGTGGCCCAGCAGTGACCATGGTATCTGGCATTTCACCCACCCTTTCTCAGCTGTGTAACCATGAAGCCTGACAGAACAGATGCAGTGGCTTCAAGACACAAGCTGCGTCATTCAGAACAGTAGTCTTCGGAGAGTGATTCTGAGCTCTGAGCTCTGAGCTCTGAGCTCTGAGCTTGGCCCCACCTATGTTCTGATTCTAACCCAGCTCCTCACAAACAAGGCTCTTCAGAGGATGCTGTTCACTGAGCCTCAGGCCAAGGGTAATTCCAACAGGCCTGCACAGGGGCTAGAGGGGTACCTAAAATTGGCTATGTGCTTACACATATGGGAGTATTGTACATGTGCATGTGTATGTGCTTGTGTGTGCATGCATATATGTGCATGTGTATGTGCTTCTGTTTAAATGCATATGCGTGTGCTTGTGTGTGCATGCATATATGTGCTTGTGTGTGCGCGCATGTGTGTGTACGAATGTGTGCATGCATATGTGTGCATGTCAGTGTGCTTGTATGTGTGTGTGCATGTGTGTATGCCTGTGTGTGCATGCATATGTGTGTGTGTCAGTGTGGCTATGGATGTTGAGGTGTGTGCCACTCCATGTACTTTTTTTTTTTTTTTTGAGACAGGGCCTCTCATTAGTCTGGAACTCACCAAGTAGTCCAGTGAGCCCAGGTATGGCACTTCACTCCTGAGTCATCCCCCCACCTATGACAAAACGATGCATGTGCAGCTCTGGACATGGATACATGGTGCTGAGTTCTCAGGTCCTCTTGATTTCTGTGGTTGCTGGCTGGGAAGGTGTGGCTCTCTGGACACCTTCTTCCTTCCTATGGGGACATCCCCCACCAGATCACGGTCCCCAGGGCATACCATCAGGTTTCAGAGACTGGGGGTAGCTGGTAGAGACACAGGCTGGTCTTCTCCTGTGGTCTCCACTTGAGTCCTCAGCTGCTGGGTTCCACACGGCCCCTGCACGCTGTGGGCTTCTACCTGGAGACAGGAGGCTTTGGCCTCTTCTCCCACTCTAGTTCCAAGATTCAGGATCAGCTAGTGGATCCTATTCTAGCTATTCTTTCCAGAAACAAAACGCTGTACAGTGTCCCATAAGCCTGAGGCTGTCCCAGATAAGGCTTGCTCACTCTGGCTTTTTCCTGCAAGACTTGTGGAAATAGCTAGGTCTGTTTGACATCAACTGGGTTCTCCCAGCGCCCCCCCCCCATGGCCTTCCAGTGACCTTTGACTACATGAGGGAGAAAAAAAGTCCCTTTTCCCTAACCCATCGGACTCTCTGAAATGACAGTGAGAGGCCAGTATGACCTTCCCAGAAAGGCCTCTGGGATTTAGGAAAGGATCCACACCCAGCTGAGGCCAAAAGTCCCCAGCAGCCTCTCCTCAGATAATGGTGAGGCCTCCTACAGAGGGGCTTCTCCCAGGACTGGGGCAGTGGGCAAGCAGGAAGGCAGGGCGAGGCCCACAGGACACACGGAAGAGGAGGAAATGGCCAGCTGAGTCTAGACGTGTTATCTCAGCCCGCGGGCACTGGCCCACACTCATCCATCGGCCCAGAATGGACTTCCTGCCTCAGATTTACGCCAGTGACTTCACCCCCTTGCTATCTCGACAGCCCACTGCCCGCTCAGCTCTCAGGAATTAGGGGCCTGATAACAAGTCTAGACAGCTTCGAGGTTGGAGATGGATCGTTCTCCGGGGCAGGGGGATAGCCAGCAGCGGGCTCTAGGGATGTGAAGGCCAAAGTGCTGGCCAGAACTCAGAGCAAGGCTGGTGGGAGTCTGGGTGCTCTTGTTTCCTCCCTGGGGGGCGGGGCAAGGCAGCCACAGGGCTCAGTTCTGTGAGTGGGACACACTCCATCTCCTTTCCACATGGTAAGGCGACACCCTGATACCTAGGCAAGGAGAGGCCACAGTCTGAAGATGGGGGCGGGGGTGTCCAGACGACTATAATCCAGTCAGGGAACAGAGCTTAGTGTAGATGTACATAATCACCTCGCCAAAGCCCTTCTACCATAATACCGAGTGTCACTGGAGACACCTTCATTGGATTCCTGCCTTGGGACCTGAGGACACACCTACCAATCAGCCCCTGGCTCTCATCCAGCCATCTCCTAGATGATATCCCAGCCCCTCTGCCCCTTCCATCCCTGATACATAATGAATTGTGACCCCCCCAAGTCACATGTGGCTGTCCAACCTGCCAGGACCTAGCTGTAACATCCTTTGGAAATAGGGTCCTTGGGAAGGTAAGTCATTAAGCAGGCATCCTGCTAGAGCAGGCAGGCACCAACCAAGACAGCAGGACCCCGTGAGAAACTCTGCTCACAGAAGGACCCATAGGTGAACCCAGTGGTTCAGCCAGGACAGAGGCAGCGCAGGGTATAGACCAGTGTCCCATGCTGTAAGACTGAAAACTGTAGAGGGCACTGCACATCCTCTGAGAACCGCAGGGGCAATGTGCGGCTTCCCAGAGCTACCCACCAAGGCATCTCACCAACAGGCCCTACACTGGTTTGTTTCTTCAATGGCTTTTCTACCTGTAATCTCCTCCTAAGTCACCCTCAATCCAGCCACTTATACACAAACGCTGTCTCTATCTGTGGCAGGGAAGGGGAGTCCAAACTAGATAGTATAGGGAAGAAGACAGGAGATGCTGTAGCTCCACTGAATGAGGCCTTCGCACTAAGATGGAGTGTGACTTCCTCTGAGTGATTGCAGGTGCCACATCAACTAATCCCGCAGGCAGGCCCCACCACCTATCTACATGCACCAGTGAGGTCCAAGTGTGACTGTGAGGCAAGGGCTGAGTGAAGGAAGGGTGGTGCGCTGTGATTGACACTCAGTGTGTTTGAGGTGTGGGTGTGAGATGCATGAGTGTAAACAGGTGGTGTGAGCGTGCAAGTGGCACAGGTGTGTGATGTTGTGAGAATATTCCTGGACAGGAAACCAGAAGCAGTAGATTAAGCAGAAATTTAAAGTTTTTCATAGATGGTTTTGAAATAGTACACACCCGTTTCTGAGTACTGTGCTAGCCTGCTGCTACTATAACAAGATCCTTGAGACCAGTCACTTATAAAGAGAAAAAGGTTACTTTGTTTCCAGTCAGTGACCAGCTTCCCACTTGTGGAACTAAGCTGCTAACCTCACAAGGAGGAAGCCCAACAAAGATAGATGCAAGAACTGGTGTATTGGAGTCTAACTGACCCTCCATGGGCATATCCCCAGGGACCTAGAGACCTCCTCTTGGCCCCATGTCACCTCTAGGCAGGAAAGATGATAGAAGCAGAAAATCAAGGTGGCCTTGGCTGAACATCTGTGATCTAAATAGGCAAGGTCGAACATGGTGTAGTTAAGTTAATGTCCACCATTATTGGTTATAAGGAAAATGCAAATTATTAATACCACATCACCTCATATTGGCTGCCGTGAAGGAGACTTACCCAGCCTCATTGTGGGGAGACAGCCTCATTGCTGTTGTGGGGCATCTATTGGTGCTACCACTTGGAAGACTGGCTTGGGGCATCTTAGCAGCGTGTATCCAGGGTCCCATCCGGTGGCACCCAGCCCTGGGCACACCCCACAGAGACCACAGGGACACAGCCAGGCTGTTCAGGGCATATGTTTGAAGGTGTCCACGGCTGCACTTTGCATGACTGAATGAGGCCCTGGGGGGTAGATCAGATATGTAGGGTTGGGGCATTCCCATGCAGAGCAGAAAGACAGGGAGTGCAGTGGATGTTCACAGACAGCAGAGCAGCTCACCTCTGCAGGGTAAACTCAAGAGACCTCTTGGAGGGAACCATCCATGGTTAAAGATGTGGGAGTAGAGAGGTTCTTGGAGGGATCTGGGCTCTGGGGGTGACAAGGTGGCCGATGCTTTTTCTCCCTTTGGGGCTGGGCTCTGGTGACCTGGTTGTACACTGTGGAATTCTCCCAAATTTGACATTTTTGAGGCATTTCTTACATATAAATAAAACATTTGCTTATAAAAATGCTTGTGAGTGGATCTGACTAGACATGCCCCTCTGGTGTCTTGCCCAGTGTCCAGGAGCAGAATGGGTGCTTGGTACAGACGCGGCGACCTTCACAGGGCTGGGGGGGAGGGGTTGTTCCTTCCCTTCTCTGTTTCAGGGTACCCTTCAAGCCTTCCATTTCCTCACTTTAGATGAAGCCTGATAGCTTGGTGACACGAATCAGCCTGTGACAGTCACCAGAACTTTCCAGAGTCCTTGTACGGTGACCCGCATTTCTTGGTCAAACTCACTCTCTGACCTGCGACCTCTCTCTGAGTTCAGTCTGGGTGTGGTGGCACACACCTTTAATTTCAGCACTCCAGAGGCAGAGGCAGAGGCAGGGGCAGGGGCAGGGGCAGGGGCAGGGGCAGGGGCGGGGCAGGGGCAGGGGCAGAGGCAGAAGTAGGAGGATCACTGTGAGTTCCAGGCCAGCCTAGTCTACAGAGTAAGTTCCAAGTCAACCAGGGCTATACAGAGAAACCCTGTCTCAAAAATAAAACACTTACCAGGCAATAGTAGCACATGCCTTTAATCTCAGCATTTGGGAGGTAGAGGCAGGCAAATTTCTGAGTTCGAGGCCAGCCTGGTCTACAGAGTGAGTTCCAGGACAGCCAAGGCTATATAGAGAAACCCTGTCTTAAAACAAAACAAAACAAAACAAAACAAAACAAAACAAAACCACACACACACACACAAACACTCAATCAAAAGAAAAAGTCTAAAACTCTTGATGGTGGGCAAGCTGCCTTCACACTTGTCTGGGGGCTCACTGGTTTATAGTGAAAAGAAATCACTATGAAGATAACTACCTCTCGGAGACACATATTCAAGGCTCAGGATGCAAAGGGACTGTGCTGGGCACTCCCCAGGGTCAGCTTAGGGAGCCAGCCCTCTTACCTCGACTTCTCAGACAACGTACATTGAAGTCCCACAGACTGGGATGGGGCAAGGGACAGCCCTGTCACAAAGCTGGGCAGGCAGAGTCTGGGTGCTGTGCTCTCAGGCCTGGCTGGGGGTTGATGGTGGTCAGACCTAGGGCTCTGTCTGGGAAAGAGGAAGTTAGAAGGAAGTGACTTCCCACTCCAAAGTGTGAGGAAGGGCAGAGAGAGGTCGCAGATCAGAGAGTGAGTTTGACCAAGAAACGCGGGTCACCGTACAAGGACTCCGGAAAGTTCTGGTGACTGTCACAGGCTGATTCGTGTCACCAAGCTATCAGGCTGCGTCTAAAGTGAGGAAATGGAAGGCTTGAAGGGTACCCTGAAACAGAGATGGGAAGGAACAACCCCCCGCCCCCAGCCCTGTGAAGGTCGCCGCATCTGTACCAAGCACCCATTCTGCTCCTGGACACTGGGCAAGACTAGAGGGCATGTCTAGTCAGATCCACTCACAAGCATTTTCAAGACGAAGAGAGGCAGGGGCTGCCAATTCTATCATGCCCCAGCGCCTCAGCTCTAGACAGGGCCCCCCAAACCTCTCCATTCACACCAAGGATCAAAGCTGGCTCGGAAGTCAGGGCAAGAAATTGTAGCACACTAAACTCTCAGGAGTCTCGATGAGATAAGAGTTCGGCTTGGGTCTCCCTCTATACCTTCTTCCAAGAAGTTTTCTGGGTACTCCATCCATGCTCAACTCCCCTTTCTAAGTACAGCTCAAAGGTTTTCATCTTTTGACAGTCTGGCCACCCTCATGCAATTCAAAACCACTCCAGTCCATGATGGATTCCATTGCTAAAAGAAACCCAGCCTCCTCTAGTCCTCACCCCCACTTCTACCATCTAGACTTGTCTGCTCTGGATGGTCCATATAAACAGATTCAATAACCCAGAGTCTTCTGGATTTGGTTGCTCTCGCTGGACATACATTTAGGTCTTATCCACACAGCAGCATGAATAGAGGTTTTGTTCCTTTTTATGGCTGAATAATATTTCACAGCAAGGACGGATCCTACCCCGTCCTTTCTGTTTATCACTGCCTGTGGAAGAGCGTCTGGGCTTTTCCGCTGTGGGCTGATGAGTTATCCTAATGCTCGGACATGTGTTTGCTTTTCTCTTGTGTGTTTGGCCTCAGCTGTGCACAGTGTGTGGTCCTCAGTGGAAGTCACCAGACCACACTGCAGCAGACCAGGAAATGGCCTGTGTTCACACACGGTCCCCAGTGTGTCCACTCTCAAGAACCTTTAGATGGAGATACTTGGCCATGTCAGATGCTTCAACTGTATTTGATGATGATCCTGTCCCCTCTGTCAGTCTCAGAGGGACAGAGTCAGCCTATGGAACCTCCCTGTGCTCCTAAGAGGAGCCCACTATGGGACTGGACAGCCACATGCCCAAATTTGGAGCATCTCTCATAGCCCCAGCAGTGAGGTGGAGGTGGAGGACTCATGACTGAGGGGCAGGTACAGGTACCTTCATGCTCAGAACAGTCTCTGGACCCTCACATGTTGTGGATGCCCCAGCTTTGTTGTGAGATGGACGCACACTGACCTTCCCCAGCTGAATTTCCTCCTCTAGACAGTGGGCTGATGGTTCCCTATCACATGCATAGCTCTCAAGGCAGGCCGGCATGGCACCAGCATCTAGGTGACAGTGGGCTGATGCAGGGCTAAGAGGTCCCAGCATGTATGGAGACCTGGGCCCAGTGTGCCAAAGGCATCATTCACTGTGCAGAGGGTGGAATGATGGTGCACAACTAGAGCAATGGAGTGGACATGGCATCCCCTGATTTAGAGATACTCTGCTGACTTTCTGGAAAGGTCCACAGCTTCTCCATGTCTATGTGGGCACAACCTCTGGGCATCGACCTCTTTCTTAGGAAAGGCTTGCGGTGTGGAAGAGCAAAAGGTATGTGAGGACTGCAGGTCAGGCTTTCTTGGAAAGCTTTGCTCACACTGCCCAAAGCTGCCTCCAGTGTGTGTGTGTGTGTGTGTGTGTGTGTGTGTGTGTGTGTGTGTGAATATGTGTATGTATGTGTGCATATGTGCGTGCATAAGTGTGTGCATGTATGTGTGTATGTTTGTTTGTGTGCATATGTGTATATATGTGTGTATGTGTGTATATGTGAGTATGTGTATGTATATCTGTTTGTGTGTATATCTGTTTGTGTGTGTGTGCATGTGTGTGTATATGTGAGTATGTCTGTATATGTATGTGTATGTTTGTGTGTGCATGTTGTATGTGTGTATATATGTATGTATGTGTATGTGCATGTATATCTGTGTGTGCATGTGTGTATATGTGTGTATACGTGAGCATGTGTGAGTATGTGTATATATGTATGTGTATGTATGTGTGTCTGTGTGTGCTTGTGTGTATGTGTGTATATGTATTGTGTATGTGTATGTACATGTATGTCTGTTTGTGTGTGTGCATGTGTGTGTATATGTGTGTATATGTGAGTATTATGTATATGTATGTGTATGTATGTGTGTGTGTATGTCTGTTTGTGTGTGTGTGTGTGTGTGTGTGTGTATGTGTGGTATATGTGGGGTTGGTTTGAGCTACACTGGGAAAGCAGTTTGCTGGGAACTAGAGAGAGAACATGTTGGAACAAGAACCTCTGATATTTCCACATGGGGTTGTCCAAGCTGCCAGGGACATCAGCAGCAGATGGAGCTAGTCAATAGATGAGTGAGGGGCAAGGTTCCGGGGCTCTGGGTGGAGGAGACCACAGGGTATCTTTCCTCTTCTGTGGAACCTGGTGGCTCCTTCAACCTCAGGCGAGAGCCATTCCCTGAAGTCATAAATATCTGGTCAAGTCCTCACCCAGGATGTCCTGGAAGCAGAAAACAGACGGAGCTCACCTTCTCGTCCTCCTTTATGACACACACACTGACCTTGACTATCTTTCCACTAAAGCACGTAGAAGCACCATGGTGTCCCCATGCTCCCTCACCCAGATCCATCCAGGATGATTCAGCGTGGAGGTGGAAGGCTCTGATTTCACTCATTCCCAACACAAGCTGGTGTTCCCGGAGACAGTCCCCGTCACAACAGGCCAGGGTACGGGCAGGCGAGATCTTGTCACTTTGGGGATACACATGGTGGCTTATCGCTTGTACCTTCAAAGCACCATATTTAGAGACAGATATTTTTCATAAATAAGCAGGGGTCAGAGCTGATAAAGCTCAGTACATCTGAAACAACGTCGTGTTCCTGGCGCAGCATTCCAGCGGGTACCTTGTGGCCTGGCGGGACTTTGAAATCATCACAACAACAAAAGGTTTGTTTTTCCATCCAGAGAAAGTGGAAAGACAACAGAGCAGTCGCACATTCTGTCCCCGGGCAGAGCCCCTCAGACAACCTGCATGCCCCACCCCCAGTCTCCAAAACATCCTCAGCTGTGAGCTGTCCACTATCAAAAAGGATCATGGGAAGATGGGAGCTTTCTTGGGGTTGGCAAAGTGTCTAAGGAAGGATGTAGAACAGAACAAGACTGCTCTCCAGAGCCAGGTCATCTCGGTGTGAATCCTACTGGCACCATCTGACAGGATCCCTTTCCTCTTCAGAGCCTCAGTTTACCCATCTGCCAAATGGCATAATAGTTCTATTATTGGAGTAGTGAGAGAGACCAGGGCTGATGATACAGGGCTTGGCACTAACACAGCTTACGGTCCTTGCTGTTTCTAAGTCTGTGTCAGAAAATGGAGGCATGCTAGGCTGAGGAAACAAATCTGCTCATAAAGTCTTACCATGCAAACATGAGGGCTTGAGACCAGATCCCCAGAATCCACATAAAAAGCCAGGTAAGGCAATGCATACCTGTAACCCCAGTGCTGGGGAGGCAGAGGAGGAGGATCCTAGGACTTGCGGTACAGCCTAGATCAATCAGTGAGCTCCAGGTTCAGAGAGAGACCCTGCCTCAAATAAGGTGGAGAGCAATTGAGGGAGACTCCAGATGCTGCTGACATCTGGGCTGTGTGCGTGTACCTGTGAGTGTGCATGTGTGTGTATGTGTGTGTGTGCGTGCCTGTGAGTGTGCATGTGTGTGTATGTGTGTGTGTGCCTGTGAGTGTGCATGTATGTGTATGTGTGTGTGTGCCTGTGAGTGTGCCTGTGTGTATGTGTGTGTGCGCCTGTGAGTGTGCATGTGTGTATGTATATGTATGTGTGTGTGTGTAATGATGAGTTTGTGTTCACACCATCTCCCTCTCCCCCTACTCCCTTTCCCTCTCCTTCTGCCCCCCTACTCTCTCTCTCTCT
>NW_022196905.1:259784640-259788051 GCF_008632895.1 Mastomys coucha
TCTCTCTCTCTCTCTCTCTCTCTCTCTCTCTCTCTCTCTCTCTCACATACACACACACACACACACAATTGGGAAATTTTGCCCTTATCTGAGCGAGAAGTTTTCACACCACTGTGTGTATCTGGCACTTCTCTTGCCTTCGTGCTCTTTGGTCAAGCAGATACTAACCATTTTAGTCAGGGTTCTCTAAAGTCACAGAACCCCTGACTAAGACACTGAGTTAGAGTTCAGCCCCTTGGGGGAGCCTTTTCCCACCACCCAAGACTCCAAGGTTCCTTGGTGTGGAGATGCACCCATATGCTGTGCCTTTGCTGGAGTTTTACTAAACGTGGCAACTCATGGTCTCCAAACCTATCTGGCCCTCTCTAGGCTGGGCCATGTTCTAAGAACTCCTCAGCCTCTAATTTAGTTCCCAGGGAGCTGCCGTGGAGTCACCATGATAGCTCCATTTGCTAGGTTACCACTGAGGCCCAGAATGGCCAACAAAACTTCTCAGCTGAGAGTGGCTGCACCAGGGTCTGTCTGAGGCAGCTGGCCCGGTGTGTTCATTTGTGATCCACTGGTCAGCAGAGGGTCAGGTGAGCTGTAAGTCAACATGAACCTCGGAAATGGGAGTGAGACTCAAAGCAGGCATTGTGTAAGACACCGATGACTCCTCAGGTGATACGCAGACCCGAGGTATGACCTGAGCTCCCACTTCCAGCTATATACCCAGGAGGATTCAAAGCAGACATTAAACAAGGTCTACACCCACACATTCCAAGCAGCAAAAAGATGGGAGTAACTCAAATGTTCCTAAGCAGAGGAAGAAATGAACAAAGGATGTAGCCTATCTAAATGCTGGAATACTACTCAATCATGAGAAAAACGAGGCCCTTTAAGACTGCTCAACAGGCAAAGGCATGCGCTGCCAACTCTGATGACCCAAGTTTTATCCCCAGGACCTGCATAGTGGGAGGATGGAACTGGTTCCTGCAAACTGTCCTCTGACCTACCTGCCCAGTGCATGCATGCATACATGCACACACACACACACACACACACACACACACACACACACACACACACACACACGCCCATGCATGCATAAATAAATGTAGTAAAAATATAGTTTTGGCATGCTTCGGTGAACCATGGTACACCCGAGGGCAAAGGCATAGGTCATGTGTTGCATGCTTCTGTCTCTGTAAAGCATTTGGAATAGGTAAGTCCACAGAGGTAGAAAATTTTGTTGGTTTTTGCAGGGAGAACAGAAGGAAAGAGAGTCCAGAAAGTACAGTGCTTCATTTGGGTGGATGGAGATCATGTACAGCCAGATAGAGATAGTTCACAAACATGAGTAATTTCAGTGCCAGGAGATCTGAGGCCGATCTCTGGCTTCTGTGGGCACAGTGCTCACAGCACAAACACACAGATATGCACACATATACACATAATTAAAAAGAAATCTTTTCTTCAAAAAAAATCCAGTCTATGGGCTAAGTTCCTCAAAGGCACAGACCACAGAAAGCAGGACATAGGATATGGAAACTCAAGGAGTCTTCATACATCCAAACTCAAACCCCAAAGCAATGGAGCATGACAGACTGCCTGACCAAGAATTCAAAATTCACTATCTCAGGGACTGCCAGCAAACGTTAAGAAGATACAGAGAAGCAATCAATGAAACTGGGAAAATGACACATTTGGTGTCCTATTGGGTAAATCTTCTGTCAAAATAAATGAGTGGGGAGGGACTAGAAAAGGCTATCGTTCATAAAGGAAGTCTTGAGTATGCACAACAGGCAGAGTGCCCTTGAAGCAGACGTGTGGCTCAAGGCTACCAGGTCACCTCAGGAGCAGAGCAAAAGTCGGTGATTCTGCTTGCCATGTCAAGGAGCAAGAGCCATAGGACCCATCCAAAGACAAGGGCAGCGTGGATGGCTGCAAGCCTTGTCTACAGTCAAATTCATTAACTAATAAACACCTGCCTGTGCTCAGTGATGAAGATAATCCCACCCTTGCTCTACTGGAGCATATATTCTAGAGACACACAGATAGCAAGCAAAGTATGGCCCAAGGAAGAAATGAAAGACACCAGGATGAGTGTCTAGGGCCACTAACCTTACAAGATATTCAAGATATTCGCTGGTATGGTCATCTGACCCTGGTGGCTATGCCCTAGGCAGCCTCTTCAGGTATCTCTCTTCCCCAGATGAGAAGGCTCAAGCCCAGAGAGAATCGTGATCCTACCTGAGATCCCACAAGAGCAGGGCGTGGGCTTCAGATCTGCCGCCTGGGTTACCTTACTGCGAACTAGGGTGAGGCCACGCCACAGATCCTGGGGAGCAGACAAGGACTGTGCCTTTTGTTCTGAAACCACGGGGGAAATTTCCTGGGTGGTGGGGCTTGGATCTGAGGTGCAACAACTACATTACAGAGGGGAATATGGGAAGCCAAAGTATGAGGACAGTGAGAAGGGGAGGTCTCCAGCACTTAGAGACACCGCTGCAGAGATGGGAACCGTGGTGGTCCTTGAAGTGACCACCATGCACTGTGTCCTAAAGGTGCTTCTTGCCATTTGACTGACCCTCCTCCTACTTCAGTAACTTTGCTACTGTTATGAATCCTAATGTAAAAATCTGATGTGGGACCCCCCAAAAGAGTTGCAACCCACATATTGAGAACCGATGTCCTACCCAAGGTTAGGGACTACCTCATTATCCATGGGTGGGCTAGCGGGGCTCTAGGAAGTGCCTCCCAGACCAAGCTGTTGTTGGAGTCACTTGGGGAGCTCTACAAGTACACAGGGAGATGGCAACATCACAAGCCTGGAGGGGAGCTCCTAAAGATGGTGAAGGGCAGCCAGAGGTGAGAGGAGCCTGCGCCTGCTGCCAGGCACTGTTCCTGCCAGGAGGCCCCAGGGAGGCTCCACAGGGTTAGAGAACGGACTCTTCCTTCAACCAAAGGAATTTGTGGGCTAAGGGGAAGGTCAGGGCCTGCAGAGCCATGGCAAGTGTTTGGCATTGGGTCTTTCTGGAAATTCTTTCGTCCTTTATGTCTCCCCACCCCCACCCCATCATTTTCTGGAGGCAAAAATAAATACTGACATCCCTGCTTGTGTCAAAGTGACGGGTGTGTACACTATTAGCGTGAAAAGCTATTCCCAGAGCCAAGCTAGACAGCCAAACAGAGACTTGCTGTCCATAGCTGTGTGTCCAACATTTAGAGCAAAGCTGTTTCGAGCTATTTCTGTAACGTGACTCTAAGTGGATAATGTGTGGCTGCGGCTGGGCTCGGGCAATGAATGCATTTTTTGTTTGCAGCCTGAAAATCAATAGCAGACTTGGGAATCCTGGGCCATTCATGAGCAAGGCAACCTGTAGCACCACTGAAGGTAGGCAGTAGGCAGCCCTGCACTGGAAGCAGCCA
>NW_022196905.1:259788064-259791423 GCF_008632895.1 Mastomys coucha
GGGATGGAGGTGGGGGTGGGGATGGAGGTGGGGATGGGGGTAGGACCAAACCTCCAGAAAGCCAGGACTGGCCTCAAAGGAAAGGTCTGACTTCCACTGCCATTGCCAATCTCACTTGCATGCACATTTGATTCCCATGGGATGGAGTCTTTCCCATATCCTACTGGAGAGCTGGGAGGCTCTAAAGCTGGCCTCTGTGTCCCAACAAATGCCCTGGATATAAACTGCCTTAGTTAGGGTTTTACTGCTGTGAAGAGACACCATGACCATGGTAACTCTTATAAAGGACAACATTTAGAGCTGGCTTACAGTTCAGAGGTTTAGACCGTTAACATCATGGCGGGGAGCATGGCAGCACTCAGGCAGATGTGGTGTTGGAGAAGGAGCTGAGAGTTCTACATCTGGATTAGCAGGCAGCAGAATCTAGGCCTGGCTTGAGCTTCTGAAACCTCAAAGCCCATGGCTCACCTGCTCAACAAGGCCGTGCCTTCTCCAACCAGGCCACACCAGCTCCAACAAGGCCCCACCTCCTAACACTGCCACTCCTTGAGCCTATGGGAGCCACTTTCATTCAGACTGACACACTCTCCATTCCCCCTGGAGATTTTTAGCAGGGGAAATGGTACTACACCTCAGGATCCAGGCAGCCAAACATCCATCTGGGAAGGCCTTAAACAGTTAGCTCTAAATTTCTATACAATTCTTCCAAGTTCAGGGATCCTTGCCTTGGTTAATACCTTTAAGACTTCTGAACCTGGGCACAAAATTACCTGTGGAGCCCCTGCAGATTCTCACAGAATCCCCTTAAGCTAAGAGCTTAGCAGCCACCCCTAGGTGTCCATGTGTCCCCACAATCCTGTCAGTCTCTAAGCAGTGGCCCAGTCACGATGTTCCTTTGGCTTTGAAATAACAAACGGGGCTTTCAGTTCTGTGACAATGTATACATGGCTAGTCCTTGACAAAACTCAGTCTCGACAGTTCTGCCTTCCAGCCCAGGTCCCCAAAGCTGTCCCAAGTCCTCACAGTTGTCTCTAGGGCTCACACTGTCTGTGGCAGTTCAGGGCTCAGAGAGGTTCAGACATTCTGCCTGCAACACCCAGCCTCCATCTCTGTTTGGAGGTAGAACCCTATGTTCTGAGCCTTCCCAAGCCCCACCCTCTAAATTTGTATGTTGTTCTGGCAAGGGCTTTTCATAGAGCATACTCTTCAGGGTCCATAGCAAATGACCCTGTTGTAATCGTGTGTTCTTGGGGACACTTAAGCTGACAACTTCACCCCTAAGCATCCTCCACTGTTGTAAAGTGTGCCTTCTGTCCTCTATAGCCCAGTTCTGGTTCCCTGGGACTTCACCTTTCCCTGGGACAAGCTGAGGGTACCTGAAACCAATCTATCTATAGGGGTAGGGGGTGTCATGCTTGTAGATGTCAGAGGATAACTTGTGGGAATCAGTCCTCTCACTCTACCACATGAGTTTCAGGGATCAAACCCAGGTCATCCAGCTTAGCAAATGCCTCTACCTTGAGCCCTCTCACCAGCCCCCAGCCTCCCAGGTATCAAGCACCGGTTCGGGAAAAGTCATATGACAAGAGGGAGTCACCAGTTAGCTCTCTGGTGTTGTCTGGATAGCACCTGTTGACACAAAGACAGAGATCCCCAGAACAAAATCTTGTCACAGCCCTTTCTTGTTCTGTAACCAGGCTGTTCCCAGAGTAGCAGCATCGAATGTGTCCCCGTCTGAGTTCATCTGCAGCTTGCAGAAGAAGGGGGAGGGGACGGGTAACTTGGGAGCTGTTGAGAAATCAGAAAAGTAGATGAGAGAATTCTCCACCTCACCCACCCCTCACCCGGAGTTTCTGAGGGTTTGACCCTGCCTGTACCAGGGTCCTCTTTCAGACTTAGAAAGTTAAGCAGAGAAGCAGGTGCTCACAGAAGGAATGGGCCCTGTGAATGAAGTCTATAATCTTCCATCAAAGGTGTGGATGATTTGGGCAGTGAGGTGTTGGGAAGTGGCCTCTGCAGAAACTTTGCCTCTTCTGTGTCCTCATGTCACCCTGACCGTACTCACGAGGCAAGGACTATAACAGCATCCTCTCCCTGAGGTAGAAAGACACAGAGAAGCCCAAGAGTCTGCTGTGGAATCTGCAGGACCTTCAAGGGTTGTGTTTAAACTCCAAATGTCTGACTACAAATCAGAGCCTTTTTTTGTTTTTGTTTTTGTTTTGTTTTTGTTTTTCAAGACAGGGTTTCTCTGTGGAGCCCTGGCTGCCCTGGAACTCACTCTGTAGACCAGGCTGGCCTTGAACTCAGAAATCCACCTGCCTCTGCCTCCCCAGTGCTGGGATTAGAGGTGTGCGCCACCACTGCCCTGCCAAATCAGAGCCTTTACACACTCCGGTGGCCCTAAGAAGCAAGCTCTGGGAAGAGATTCTGGCACCACAATATGTGGAGCCATGGGGAAGGTGGCAGCAGCTGGGAATGGGATGTGCCACAGCACCTGAACCTTGCTGATGGACCCATCCCAACATTTCAGGAAAAGCAATAACAACCTCTTTGATCGAAGTCCAGATTGACACAGGCTCAGGGTCAAAAACAACACAAGGGGAAGCCCTTGGGGTCTGGGAAAGCAGGAGAGAGCGGATCTGCTTTTCCTGAGGCCTCTCCAAGGCTTCCTGCCTCCAGAGTTGCCGTAAGCATCCTCAGAGACCCAGTAGCACAATGGGCTCCAAGCAGGGTGGCACTGTGGGAGGAATGCACACCTGTCAGGAGACTGTGAAGAGAAAGAATATGAAATGATAAAGCCGAGGAAAAGGCTATGCATGCCAGCTACCAGGCAAACTATCATCCAGGAGTGTTGAAGTCACATACAAACAGGAGGGAATGACCCCTTGCCTAGCAAGGTATGAATGGGGACATGGGTGAGCTTGGGACCAACAGGCAAAGATTGTCAGACAGTCAGTTCTGAGTCTGGTCTTAATGGTAGACATGACACGGAGTTCCTTGGTGGGGGAAGAGAAAGATGGTGAGGCAGGAAAGTGACATGAAGAGGAAGGCCGTGCAGGGAGATGGGCTAGCCTGGGCATGTCCACTCAGCCCTCAGCACGACCCATGAGCCTGAGCCATGTCAGTACAGCACCACAGAGACCTGTGCAGCTTCATCAGAAAGATGGTGATTGCTGTGACCATGAGACAGCCTCTAAGTGGCCCCTGGCCGGAGACTCCAGCACTCTGCAAGCTCTGGTGAAGACCAGGCAAGGCACAAATCCTGCCCCGGTCCAGGATTCCCAGGAAATGTCGAATCTGACAGAGAGAATGGGCTATAAACCTGAGAGAGAGAGAGAGAGAGAGAGAGAGAGAGAGAG
>NW_022196905.1:259791433-259826338 GCF_008632895.1 Mastomys coucha
AGAGAGAGAGGTGTGTGTTCATGTATATGAAGGTCAAAGGCCAACACTGGCTGCCAGTCCTCGGGCTCTGTCTACCTTGTTGTTGAGAAAGGTCCTGGACTTGTCAAGTTGGCCAGGGTGGCCAACCAGCGAGCCCTGCAGATCCTCTTGCCTCTGCTGCCCACTCTGGGATCATAATTTATGCCATCACACCTGTTTTTGCTTTGTTTATGTGATTCTGGGGATCAAACTGAGGTCCTCCAACACTTTCAGCCAAGCCATGTCACGGTCCCTTTCCTGGATGTTTAACACCCTGTGCTGCGGAAACCGGCACACCAGACGAGCGTGGCCTCCACACTGAAGGAACACTTCCATGCTAATCAAGACACTCGAAGCTGTCATAGACATGTGTGACTTTGAAAAGCCATGCTGGTGGACGTGGAAGGACATGGCTGCTGGTGACTGTGGATTTGTGTGTGGGCGGGTGACACTGAAACCATGTCCCTAATGCTGTAAATGCAAGTATGTGAATTCTAGCACAGTGAAATGAAGGTCAGGATCACACGAATGAACTGAAGATAGAATTAAATCTGTTCTGCTCAGTTTTGAGGCAGGGTCTTGTTATAGAGCCCAGGCTGGCCTTGAAGTCATGATCTTCTAGCCACAGTCTCCTGAGTGCCAGGGTGACAGGCAGGTGCCACTCTGCCAAGTTGTTCAGGAAATAAGCTGACATGATTTATTTTGGGTGGTTTTAGCACTTTCAATTGCAAGGATTTCTTCAAAATTTAGCATTTTTTTTTTTGCTTTACTATTTTGTAGAAAGGAACTAACAGAATTAACTAGCCACCAAGCCCCATGCAGACACCTTCCACTCATTCATCTCAATGCGAACACAAATGTGGTCACTTCCTGTGCCCACACCTAAGCTCTGGGATGTCCTCACAGAAAACCAGTTGGTTCCCTGTGAAGGAGAGAGAGGCAGAGGCTGGGGACCATGGCTCAGTCGGTAATGTCCTTATCTTTTGAGCATGAAGACCTGGATTCAAAACCCAGGACCCATGCAGAACTGCCAGGTATGGTGGTGATGATGACCACCATGGGGTGGTGGAACAATCCCCTTAGCAATGGGGAGGCAGAACAATCCTGGGCCTTACTGGCCAGCAGGCCTAGCAAGATCCAGGCCAGTGAGAGAGGCCTGTCTCAAAAAATAAAGTGAGGGTGACTAAGAACACCTAAGGTTGACCTCTGGTCTCTACATGACCCACATGTGTGTGCATGCACATACACACACACACACACACACACACACACACACACACACACGCAAATACATGTACACACACATGCACACAGGCATATACATGCCCACGCACACACATACACATGTACACACATATACATGCATGCATGCACGCATGTGCATACACTTATGTACATGCACACACACATGCTTGCACACATGCACACACATATGCATGCATACACATATACACACATACATACACATGTACACACTCATATACACATACACAAACATGCACACATACATGCACTCACGCACACACATATGTACACACGCATGCACGCACGCACGCACGCGCGCGCACACACACACACACACACACACATGAGAAGAAGAGGAAACCAGATGCCATTCAGATTTCCCTACATGTAGCCCAGTAGGAGTCTGAGCATGGGTTCAGGGCCCTGGCCAGTGTCCCAGGGGGTCAAACCCCCTCCTCAAACACACTACCCCTCCCCTACCTCCCTGCCTCTCTCTGCTCCTGCAGGTCTTGTTGCAACCCAGCTTTCCTGTCCCAGCTGATAGCACAATGGAACCCTTTTGGGACCTGTTCTGTCCTGACCAGCTTGACTAGCCCTGGGTGTCTTAGCTCCTAGATTCTCCAGCTAGGATAACCTGTTCTGCCCTCGGCCTATCAGCCAGAGCCACTCTTGCTCCCTCCAAGTATCCACAAGCCGCTCTGTATCCCTGAGGAGATTTTCGTTCCCTCCTCACCACTTTAGTGGACTTAGCACCATTGCCCCCTGCTCTTCCAGTGGCTGCGTCATTTGTCTGCCACATTTGTCAGTGGAAAGTGTTTCTGTGGGTCATGACTCAGACCACACTTTGGGTCCTCATGAGGGTAACCTGGATAGATTTGTTAGCCTTAGAGGAATTCATGAGTATCAGGCCTCTTTGGCCAGGGAGGAGCACAGGTTCAGCGGCCTCTGTTCCAACCTATGTCGACCATTTCTGTAGCCCATAGGATGTGTCAGGCGGCAATCTACAACATTTCCTCAGCTCCTGATATTGCTGTCCTCACATGTGGAAACTGAGTCACAGAGGGCCTGGTGTACAGATCCCGAGTGGTAGGGACAGCTTAGCCTCCGGTGCCAGGGCCTGACTAGCTCCCTGCAGATGCTCAGGACCCAAGAACGGCAGGTTGGAGCCACACCCCCTGGAGATAAGTGCACAGGGTACAGGTTGTGGGGAGGAATGTGAGGAGGCAGCAACTGGGAGGGGTGGGTGGCCCTGGGAATCAAGCCATCAGCTGTGGAGCCCTGCCCTGGGCCCTGGAAACCATACCCAGAATTTTCTTTGATAAAATAATCTGGGAACCTGGGATGCCTCCAAGCCACACCTCCTCTCTGCTCTACAGATGGGGAAACTGAGGCAGCCAGTGTCAAATGAAGTTTCTGAATTACAGACCCAGGAGCTTCTTCAGGCAGGCACCCTGTCTTCTAGGGATGACCAGCTCTGATTCTCCTCATATGCAACAGAAAGGCTGGGCACACAGAGAACCTGTCTCCAGGCTGGAGAAGGATTTCACAGGAAGATGGACAGGGACACACAGGCAGCACACACACACACACACACACACACACACACACACACACACACACACACGAGCTCATGCTCCCTGTCTCCAGGGAGGCAGGAGGCCAGAGCTAATGATAATATGTTTCCTGAGAACTTTCCACTCTTCTGAAACACTTCTAATTATGTCTGGAGTCCTTCCTTCCTACCCCACAGAACAGGCGGAACATGTGGCCCAGGAGTGTTCTTTCTGCAGCAGCCTGGAGTCAGTCCAGGACTGACAGAGCCAGAGCTGGGGGAGCCCTGGTTCCCTGCCGCTGACCACTGGCACGTCCTGCCATGGCCTGCCACCATGTGCAGGTGCTCCCTGTCATGACTGTGGCAGCTGAAGTCCTCCATCCCACTGTGGAGCATTCCCAAAAGGAGCCATCCTTGGTGGTGAGCAGTGCCTAGTGGGTGCTTCTTGCTGTGGTCCTGACTGACAGGTGAAAGGCAGGCTCACGCTGGTCCTCCTCAGCCTGAGGCTGCTGCTGTCTTTGGGGGATTTTTTTTTTTTTTTTTTTTTTTTTTTTTGGAGTGGCTACTTGTTTCCTGAAGCCAAATGTTTCTTTAAGAAAACCTAAATGTGTCAAGCATCATCCCATCTGGGTTGAGAGCTCACTTTGGTATCCCTAACTCCTCAGGACATTTTCTGAACTCAATCCCCATAATTCATGAGTGTCCTGTTGTATCTGTCACAGGCAACATGAATATCACAGGGGATACACGCATTGCAAAGCACACGCCCAATGTTACATAATGCTGGATACTATGTAACATTTATCAGAGCTGCACACAGGAGACTAGATTTGGCTTGGGAGCAGTTGGTGACCACACAGGAAGACGTAAGGGGGAAAGCCTCAGCCTTAAACCCAGACTCAGAAACTCTCCAGGCACCCGGCCCTTCCATGGACCCTTTGTCTCTCAAGCCTCAGTTTCCTGATCTGTCATGTGGGAGACAGAGCCTCACTGCAGAGGCAGAGATTGCATGCACCTGTCCAGTTTGGCCTCAAGCATGGGCTGCTGGGGGGGGGGCGCTGTTAGGCGGACAGACAGAAGGACAGGAGACTGAGGACAGAAGGCTCTGGAATCTCGATCCCCACTGGAATCTCGATCCCTGAAGCCTATGTCACCTACACCGCTGTAGTCTCTCCCAAGTCCTACCTGAGCTAAGCTGGATGGCTTCAGGCCGCTCCTTCAGTCCAGTAAAGCGAACTCCCAGCCTTGTATCCATACTGGTGCATCTCCCTCCCTCTGTTTGGTTTGTTCCCCTCCTGAAGTGATTTCCCCCACACACTGAACAACAGGCATGGGGGACAGAGTGCCCGCCTCTACTCTAGAAGCAGCCCTCACTGCCTCCTTGAGACCCCTGCAATAAAGGCGTGAGCTCTCAGCCCTCACACAGGCTGATCCTGAGTCCAGCCCACATGGCTCTGACACATCAGTAGAAGAAGCTTCTCTTTCCACATCTTCAGTCACTACCCTGGTGCTCAGAGTTCCAGAACGACTCCTCTGAAGCTAAGTGGTGATGGGATTTCCAGGATCAACAAGCTTGTAAGGCCACAGGACCAAACTAACCGTCACCACCACCATCACCATCATCATCACATCTAACACCATCATCACCATCACAATCATCATCACCACCTTCATCACTATCACCATCACCATCACCATCACCCTCCCCTCACCCCCAGTTCAGATACTTACTGGTCATAGCACACACACACCCTGCCCAGTGCCTCACTATCCTGCTGTGCACCTTCATTCATCCACAAGACCACCTCCCTGTACTAAAATCCTTCTGTGTGGATTACCAAGAGAGGCCTGGGTGTGAAGAATGGACCGAGCCTCGAGCACTTCCTAGCTGCAGCTCTCAGCAGGCAGCAGGGACCACAACAAGTCTACTCTGCCTCAGTCACAGAATTTCTCGTATGCCAGCGTTCATGCACTCAGGTGTCCGTAGAGGGATGCTCCAGCCCAGTCAGGCTGTAGAGCTTGCTTATCTGAGGGGGAAGAAAACAGGGTGTCAGGCATTTGCCCCTGGTCCTTAGTTTGCCTGGCTCCTGCAGGCCACCACACCAGAAGGCATGACATATGCATATTCACGGACAGGCTAGACGGGCTTACATGTGGAGAACATGGCTCCTCGAGGGTCTCTAGCTCGCAAGACTGATCTCCATGGCTACGCGACTGGCCTGGATTGGATGCCCTTGGCCAAGAGCTGCTGAGGCAGGCCCAGATTTATGACTTTGTTATTACTTGTTTTGGAGTTGTTACAGCCACACGCTCCCTGGAGAATCCCAGAGCTGCTTTCTCTAGGACATATCAGGCAGACAGGGAGGAAATATGTGAAGCTGGGAACATCCTGTGTGGTGGTGTCTCCCGAGCCCCAGGTACCGGGCCTTTTGTTTGCAGCCAGAGTGAGGCGGAAACTGATAAAGGCAGGGGCTGGGGGAGGGCCTGCGGCACCTTGGTGCCCTGGTTGTTCTCCACCAGGACACATGTCCCCAGCTTCCTGAGCAAAACAGCCACAGGCCTTGAGCCTCTGATGCTGAGCCAGCCGCCCAGGGAGCCCTTCTTAATGAGACCCGCCGCCCAGTAGGTTGCTGATTCTGCACAGAGCCACCTCTGGCTCACCAGCCAGAGGGGCCAGCAGGCTGTGCCCACCTCCAACACAGGACCCCATTGTGTGTGCAGCTCCTCCCCCCATCCCTGCTCCCAGAATCCTCCTGGTTGTGGTTCTCTGAATGCAAAGGGGGTCTAAGAGAGGGGGAGAGGCTAGAAAACCCAGCAACACCAGGTTTATGTAGTCCAAGCCTCTTTTCAAAATACACTCACACATGTAAGTGATGACATCAATAATGCTGAGCACATAGTAAGGTCTGCAGAGACGGATACCAACTCACTAGTGAGTAGGTTGTCAAATCCGCTCACTTTTTTCCCTTTAAACCATTCGACAATGTCCAAAAAATCTTAATGAGCATGTATTCCTTTTTTTTGTAGGGAAAATGTATCTTTAATTTGAAAGATATATTTATTTATATAATATGTGCATAATATATGTGCATGCGTGTGTGTGTGTGTGTGTGTGTGTGTGTGTGTGTGTGTGTGTGTGTAACATGTGTATGCAGTACCTCTGGAGGCCAGAAGAGGGAGTGCATTCCCCCGGAGCTGCAGTTACAGGCAATTGTAAACTGCCCAACATGTATGCTAGGGGTTGAACGTCTGTCATCCTGAGGACCACAAGTCTCTTCACTGTGGAGCCATCTCTCCAGCCCTGACATGTCTTTAATCTGAAAAATGTAACACAACCTCATGGAAGCAGGTTCACAGAAGCGTCTAGAAGCAGCACAGATAGGGAGGGTTGTAGTGATGGAAACCCTCTGTTCTGTGCAGAGAGGCCATTCATGACTTGGCACTGGGGGAGCCACAGGTGCCATCATCATTGGGTTCCAGTTTGACTGAGCTTGAGTCAGCACAGGGCGCCTGCTGGGAAGAACCACACACAGCGTGGGCCTCCCCACACTTGCTCAGGTTCATCTCTGTGCATCTGAGCACCTTTCACAGCACGAGAGCCCTGGAGGCCCTGGCAGGGGCATGGCGTTCATGACACTGCTTCCAAAGACTCACCCAGGGTGTCAAGCACAAGGAATCTTCAGCGCTGCCACCGTTTGCAGAGAGGGGGGAGGATGCTAGGAAGCCTCACAGTGGCTGCTCTTCCCACCCGGATGTTCCTGTGTGAACACCACACGATAGGTCACCATCAACTGTGCAAGGGACTTAAAGCTTCAGGCTGTCGTTGGGAAGAGCCCTGCCAACGGCAAAACCTGAGAAGCTTGCTGAGACCTACCCAATCAGATGTTAGGGGGGTGTAGTGGTTAGGCAATGGCACTATTGGGGGTGTGGCCTTGGAGTGGGTGTGGCCTTGTTGGAGGAAGTATGTAACTATGAGGGTGGAGTTTGAGGCCTCAGATGCTCAAGCCAGGCCCAGTCTCTCTCTCTCTCTCTCTCTCTCTCTCTCTCTCTCTCTCTCTCTCTCTCTCTCTCTCTCCCTCTCTCTCCTTCTCTCTCCCTCTCTTTCCCTCTCTCTCCTCTCTCCTTCTCTCCCCTCTCCCTGTTGCCTTCAGATATAGATATAGAACTCTCATCTACATCTCCAGCACCATATCTGCCTGCATGCTGCCATGCTTCCTGCCATGATGACAATGGACTGAACCTCTGAACCTGTAACCTGGCCACAATTCAACACTTTTTTTGTTTGTTCGTTTTTTGTTTTTCAAGACAGGTCTCTGTGTAGCTCTGGCTGCCCTGGAACTCACTCTGTAGACCAGGCTAGTCTCAAACTCAGAAGTCTACCTGCCTCTGCCTCCCAAGTGCTGGGATTAAAGGCATACACAATGCTTTCATTTTTAAGAGTTGCCTTGTTCATGGTGTCTGCTCACAGCAATAGAAACTCTTAAGACTTGCTGAAATCTCAGCCACAGCTCCATCCCTCAGTAACCTGAGAGGAGAAAGATCTTGAGTAAATTTGTCACAGACCAGGCAGATCAGGGAACTGGGGGACCCACTCTGCTCCTCAGAATTGGCCCCTCGACTCTGCTCTCCACAGAAGCCGTGCCGCTTACACCTGCTCCCTGTAAGTCTCTGTCCATAAGAGCACAGTGGGCAGCACCACTTCCCTCTGAACACATTACAGGAAACATCAAGGGGCCAAGGCTTCAGGAAGGGTGACCACAAGGGAGAGGGGAGGTAACTAGGCAGGGCAGTGGAAGCCTTCTTTCCTGCTTGAACCACACAGACTTCTGGAATGGAGAAGGGTGGGAAGGCAGCCGGTGGGTTGGGGGATTCTGCAGGTCCTAGACGTCCATGTGCTTCTCTGTTCCCCAGGAGCCCTAGCTAGGCATCATGGTGGCAAAACTGCCTCTCCCCTCTACCTCTTCCCTTTCTCACTCTCTCTCCTCCTTCCCTTCCCCCTCCTCCCCTTTCTTTTTTCCTCTCTCCTCCCCTCCTCTTCCTCCCCTTTCTCTCCCCCTTCTTCCCTCCTTCCCTTACCCCTCCTTTCCCCCTCCTCCCCTTCTTCCTCCTCCTCTTCTTTCTTCTCCACTTCCTTCCCTTCCCCTCCCTCTGTCCCCTCCATCTTCTTCCCTTCCTCCTCCTCCCTTCCCTCCTCCTCTTCCTTCTCCACTTCCTTCCCTTTCCCCCTTCCCCTTCCTCCAACTCCCCCTCCTACCCTCCCTCTTCCTCCTTCTTCTCCACTTCCTTCCCTTCCCCCTCTTCCTCTTCCCTCCCCTCCTTCTCCTCTCCTCCCCTCCCTCCTCCTCCTCAGCACAGAGGCTCCCCATCTGCACACCAGGATGGCAATTTTACCTGCAGTGCTCCATGGAAGGAAGGGGAGCTGAAGTGATCTCAAAATCAGCCCTATTGGCCCAAGCCATGCCTGGCCACAGGCCAGCTGATGCTCTGTCTAGGAAAACATACCCCAAAGCAACCATGGTCCAGCAGAATAGACACGTGCTGTGTCCAATGGAATCTAACTGGATTTGACTCAACCCTGGTTCTCTCTCCAGCCCCCTGGAGGCACCTCAGCTTCTGCGACAACATCCCCTCCTCTGAGACACTGGCCTGGTACACAGCCCCGATGGTGAGGACCTCAGACTCCTGGGTCAAACCCCATACCTTGGCTGATGACAAACCCTAATTGTGTCTGGTCACCTGAAGATGGGCAACAGTTGTGAATTGAAGGCCCCAGCAGCCAGGCCTGCCTCCCAACCCCCATCAAGACTATGACTTCCTTTACTGAGGTCAATGTCTCTTCTTTGACCTGTCTTTCTTGTTTCACCCAGCAAGGCTGACAGTGGGGACCTTCCCAGGACCTGTTTCTGTGAGATGGAGATTTTGGATGGGGACCACTGGCCTGTTGCCTGCCATCCTGAGGAGGAGGCCAGTGAACCTGTGGATGGAAACTGTTCCTCAACTATGACGATAGCAAATAGTCCCCATAGTGAGGCATCTGGAGCACAGCTACCTGCAGTTGCCACACAAAGGCCTGAGGTGCAGGACTACAGGGCTGTGGAGGTATGGTATGTAGGGTATGGAGATGTGGGGTAAGGGCATGAAGCCACAGTCCCAGCACCCAGAAACAGACTTAACCATGCCAATAGAACTCAAGAGCTTTGACATAATGATCATGCTTTTATTGGTTGTTTTTTTTTTTTCAATGTCTTTGGGACAATCCATGGTCCGTGTAATGTCATGCGTGACACATAGAAAGAGATGCTGGAGAACAGCATTCTCTGCCTCCATTTCTACTCTGGCTCTCTGTCCGCTTCCCTTATATGATGATTCCTGGTCCTTCAGATGACAATCCTGGGCTAAGAGCAAAGCCCAACCTACCTTGCACAGATCAGCCCAGTTCTGAGCTCCACCTATACCAGGCCTCTCTCCACATGACCAGCTGAATTAACCAGTGATGGGGAAGATAGAGAGTCGAGCTCCCCAACTTGGTCTGGGCGCCCAGCACGAGACTACCGGACTACCGGAGCCAGGGAGCTTTGACTCACAGTCTTGACTCCAGCTCTTGTCCCTTTCACAGGTCAACCTGACACTCTAAGACACAGATTCGGGACCCCAGGTCCATCCTATCTTGCCTCAGGAGCTTTTGAGAGTGAACAGCAGCCATCAGGCCACACCCACTGAGGCTGCAAGGAAGCTAAGCTACAGTGGAAGATTTACCACCACATTCAGCTGAGAGCAGAAGTCCTGTAAAGAACATAAAATCTGGGAATGTGAGTATCTGGGACTTCCATCCTCCCTCTGGGACTTCCCTCCTCCCTCTAGGACTTTCGCTCCTCCCTACATAGAGAAAGGAAGAACTAGCTGGCTGCTCCAAGGGTGCTAGGAGCAGGATGCTTGATCTAACTGAAGGATGGACAGCCAACCTTCCATGCTGGGTTGGGGAGATGTCTCACTTGGTAAAGTTGTTCATTTCAGAAGCACAAGGACCTGAATTCCATGACCAGGATTCATGTTTTAAAAAACCTAGGTGTGGTGGCAGCTATTTATAATGAAAGGCATGCCCTATGAACATGTACATATACCACACACATACGTGTACACATACAAAATTAAAAATAAAAAGGTGAGCTAGAGAAATAGCTTCACAGTTAAGGGCATTGGCCCGCTCTTCCAGAGGACCCAGGCTCACCTACACCCTGCTATAACTACCGTTCTAGGAGAGCCAATGCCCTCCTCTGACTTCTGCAGGCACCGGCCACACACAGTGCATGCATATGCAAGTGCGTAAAACACAAACATAAAATAAATAAATCTAAAGGTATACTTAGGTTAAAGGTTCCTAGTACAGGAAAGTAACATGTCACATACCTCTCCCCCAAAACTCCTGCACGGCCCCCAGAGCAGTGGTCCACAGCCTTCCTAATGCTGCGACCCTTAACACAGTTCCTCATGCTGTGGTGACCCTCAACCATAAAATTATTTTTGTTGCTACTTCATAGCTGTGATTTTGCTACTGTTATGAATCCTCATGTAAATATCTGATATCCAAGATATCTGACATAGGACTCCTGTGAAAGAGCCATTTGACCTCCCAAGGGATCGCAGCCCACAGGTTGAGAACTGCTGTGCTAGAGTCTCTCTGCCAACTCAGGCTCAGTCTCTGAGCTCTTTGGCCCACTGCCATGGGCAGGTTTCCCCCAGGACCTTGCGGTGCTTCCTGTGAGTATCCACTCAAGCCTCTGTTCTCTGGTGCTCGCCTCAGCAGCTTATAGACACTGTGCAGAGCTCACACTCTATCAACAATAGCCGTTATCTCTATGGGGTTATAGGAGGCACTTCTTAGCCAGTCTAGGGTCCTACCACCAAGGGCTCCAGGTCATCCAAGCCTGTGTGTTCAGTGAAGATACTCTGACCTTGCACTTACCTGTGGATGTAGGGACCATCAGTTCTTGGTGTGAAGCTCAACTACCTCAGTCATTTGAGACACTGCCCACTAGCTAGCAAAGCTCTACTGCCCCAGAGTTGACCTGACTTCAGTCACTACAGAAGGTAGACAATGCACTCCCCGGGCCAAGAGAGCGATGGCAGCCGTGGGTGGATTGTGCTTATTGGCTCAGCAGTTGTTCTTTGCTTCATAACACAGCTACTTCATGAAGAACTCTGCAGTTACCATGCCGAAGGATGGCAGAGTTAGACTGTACATGTGCATGTGTAAGTACGGAGTGTGCAGGTGTGTGTATGTACAGGTGTGAATCTGTGCAGATGTTTTGTGCAGGTGTGCATGTGCAGATGTCAATTGTGCAAGTGTGAGTGTGTAAGTATGGGGTTGCAGGTATGTGTGTGTACAGGTGTGAATGTGTATGCAGGTGTGAGTGTGTGTGCAGGTGTGAATGTGTGCAAATGTGTATGTGTACAATGTTGTGAGTGTGTACTCAGTTGTGAATGCATGCTGAGGTGTGAGTATATATGCTGGTGTGTGTATACAGGTGTAAGTGTGTGTGTAGGTGTTAATGTGTGTACAGGTGTGTGTACAGGTCTAAGTGTGTGTGCATGTGTGAAGATGTATGTGTACAGGTATGTGTGCAGGTGTGTACAGGTATGTGTGTGTTCAGGTATAAGTGAGTATGTGCTTGTGAAGGTGTGAGTATATGTGCATTTGTGCTGCACCTATCCACATTGATTTATTTATTTCCAGTTTAGGAGTTGAAACGCAGACCCTGGATACAGACTCCCCATCCAGATCCCTCTGCTGCCTTCCTGCTTGCCTGCTGTCCTCACCTACCAACCAAGGTGAAAACACAGCCTTCCGATGTCTGTGAGCCACACCTGAGAGACAGAAAAATAAGGGCTTCCCTTTCCATCCACCTACAATGTACCAGGCAACTCTCGTCCTCACACAGTGAGCGCTTCAAGCTTGAGGTTCAGTTTGAATGGACTGCACAGGGCCTGAAGGGAGGGGTCTCGGCATGCCCAAATCACTCCGGCTGTTAGCACATTGCATCTCCTCCTTAGGTCCAGGGGAGCTTGTGGTCGCCTCTCTGCAGGGGCATCTTAAGACCTCTTCCCTTGTACTCCTGGTGAGTGAGCATAGCCACCCAGCCTCCTCCACAACAGTGTGTGGATCTTCCTACTACCTCCCTTCTACTGGCTGAAGGCAGGTGACACTCAACAGTTCCCAGAGGGTGTATGGTTAGCAGGCTTCATTTAGCTTGCCATAGCCCTCCTCATAAGCACAGACTCTGGGGAAATGGGTATGTCTGTGTACCATATCTCCACAATGCACATGAAGATGTCAGAGGGAAACCTCAGGGGTCTGTCCTCAGGTACCTTCCACCTTCTGCTTGAGGCAGGGCTACCCGCTGGCCTGGAACTTTCCTGAGTAGGCCAGGCTAGCTCATGGGCTTCCAGGGTTCGGTCTCTCTGCCCCTCATCTCACCATTAGTAGGATTGCAGGCATGTTCCACTGTAACCAGCTTTTTTATGTGGGTTCTGTGGATCTGAAGCACGGGGTCCTCAGGCTTGCAATGGAGTGCTTTACCTGCTAAGCCATCTTCCATCATGGTTTGTCTGCTATGAGTGCCAAGATGGAGAAAGGGAGGTTCCCAGAGGGCAAAAGACACACCAGACCACCAAGGCCATTGGAGTGGGCTCTGGACTCAGTCCAGGTGATGCTGGGGCCCTGCTCAGTCCCATCCACCTGGTAAGGCCTAACACAGAGGCTCTAGTGGGATCCTGCCTCTACGTCTCAGAGGACACAGCGGGGTTTGACACACTTAGCTGTGACTCCACGGCTGCAACCTTGTTCCCCGCCTTCTGCAGAGACCAAGAGCGGCTCCCAGACTCCCCAGCCTTTCATGGGAAGGCTTCAAGAATGACTTTGCTCCCAGAAAAGCGCCCAAGCGCTATCCCAGCACCAAGGTAATTAGAGAGAAGCATGAGGTGACAAGGGCCAGCTGCTGGACCTGTCCTGAAGACAGAGCCAAGCTGCCTGAGTGACGCTCTTGGAAATTTCCCCCACTTTCCTCTCCCAGAATCACCGGGCGGTCAAACCCCAGGAATCTGCCTGCTTGGATGGATCAAACCCACCATGTCGCTGCCCACGCTTGCACCCTGAGGGCTCTTGGACCGAGGTTCACCAGGCAGCTTCTGGATTTGATTACAAGGAGAACCGCTCTCCATAGTCCCTTCTCCACCCCCGCTGCCCTCCCTGAAGGAATGTGAGGCTGCCTAAGTTCTCAGCAACTCCCTCCATCTTTGCAGACACCAGACTGATGGAGTCCGCATCCTACCTAACTGTGTGACTTGTAAATTACAGTGTCACACTCAGGAGGCCCTGGGAACTAACCGCACACAAGCTTCCTACAGCAATCGTTTGTCACCGAAAGCTGTGGAGGGTTGCCAAAATCAGAGGATCTGCAGAACTGTGTCCTCACCACAGGCTTTAGATGGGGTGATCTTTCCTGGCCTCCTCCAGCTCCTGGGGACTCCAGGCAGCCTTGGCTTATGGCCAGTACTCTTACCTCTGTCTTGTCTTCCCAGAGCCTTCTCTTTCTCTCATTTCTTATAAAGGCACCCGTCCCTGAGCCCAGTCATATAATCTGAGATATCATACTGAAGGTTTCTCCCCCAAGAGCGAGTGTTCAAGTTATGGCCCAGGGGCCACAGGCAGTCCAGGATAGCTGCAAGTGCGGTCCAATACAAAATCAGATCTCAAAACCCAAGGAGATTGCTTGTGGTACTTTTATAGCTCATTAGCCTGTTTGTCGATCATGAACTTGGTTGATGGTGTCGTAGTACAATGTTAAACACATACATGCATGTTGATGGTGTCATAGTACAATGTTATATACATACTTGCATGTTGTTGTAATGAGACCCTTGAGCCACAGATTGGACATCCTGCATAATTAATATACAGTCCGAGATAGCACTTTGTCCACTGTGGCCCAGAAAAGCCAACAGGTTGTATATTCCTGCTTTACTTCATCTCATGGCAAAGAGCCCTTCTCTGATGACATACCAGAAAAGGGATTCTGGAAGCATAGAGACCCTCTGCCCACTTCCCCACACCCTACAGGAAATGAAGGGAATTGCTACCCACGGCCTCTGAAGCAGAGTCATGCCTAGTGAGGAACACATGTCCTGAGGTAGGAGATGTAGCCAGACGGCATGTGGTCTCTGGCTGACTGGCTTCCCCATCCTGCTCTGCCTTGAACAGTCTTGGGTTCTCTTCTGCAGGTGAGGACCAGAGATCTCTCCCTGTGTAGGAAGATAGCAGGGACTTTGGACTCTGAGACACTTGCTACCTGGAGCCTGAGAGAAATAGAATCCCAAGGGAGCCTACATTGCATCATGGCAGACTTGAGGTGCCCAAAGTGACCCCAGGCTGATGTTACTCTGTCAGTTGCTGGCCTGCAGTCTGACTCCTGGGCTTCACATGCCAAGGGCCTGGTGACAGGATAGCTGGGGTCACAGAGCACTCAGCACCATGAGGAATGCCTGTGCCAACAGCACCTCCACCCTCCGCTCAGTCAATCCTGGGTGGCTCATTCCTGCTCCCTGCGTTTGGTCTCCAACCTGCACCACCCCTTCTGGATCTTCAGACATTTCCGGAGGATGATGTTCCTCTGCAGGTTCACAAGGCAGTCAGAGCTGGGAGCTGAGAATAAAGGGGTAATCGCTTTGCCAAGCAACCATCTGTGCACCTGGTGGGACTGCGGAACACCCGCTGCCCAAGGGCCAGCTCTGATGGCCTGCCAGCTCGATAGGCCAGACCTGCTGGCTCTGTCTTATCGCTGTGTTTTGCAGCAACCACATGGTCGCCTCTGCTCCCCTGGCAGGCACTCTGCGATTCTCACAATCTGCTCTCTCCCACCCACCATCCGTGTCCTCTCCCATGCAGGTCCCTGCTCACAGTCACCCCAAAACAGCAAGCCCAGAAGTCTCCTCACCTCCTGAGAGTCACTTGTCCCCCATGGCTTCCCAAACCCCATGTTTCCAAGAAGTGGCCTGGAGAAGAGTGTGGGTGTTTCCAGCAGCCATAACTAAGATGCACAGTCCACAGGGCCGAGGCACCCAAACCACCCAACCTGGGTTGAGAAACTTAAAATGACTTGTGGTTCTCTAACCAGAAGCCTGGAGCCCAGGAGTGGGCAGCTGAGGTCTCTGAGGATGCTAGGGGGCTTCTGTCTAGTTTATGGGAGGCAGCCTGCCCAGTCATTCCCACATTTGTAGGTGTGTGGTTGGTTCTCTGAACCTTCCATGAAGCTTCTTCCTGAACTTTCCTTTTAAAACAAATGCAGCTGCACTGCTATAGAAGGTGGTTTTCATCATAGCAACTAAACACCTGTCGGAGCAACTTAAGGGGGGACAGGTTACTGTCCTCATGCTTTAGAGGGGATAATCCATCACGGCAGCAGGAGCATGTGGCTCCTCACAGTTTATTGGATGATGAAGTAAAGACAAGGCAGGAACCAGAGTAGGCTAGTTGTCCTTAAGGTCCGCCTCCAGTGACCACCTCCTCACCAAGGTTCCTCCACCTCCCCAAACAGTCCCAGTCCCATTAGAGGACCGCTCAGATCAATCATCAGATGACACTATAGTCATCTCCTCTTGAGAACATCTGTAGAGTTCCCATTCTGAATAAAGCCACAGGCATAGGTGCTGGGGTGGGGGATTCACAGCTCCTAGCCGGTCACCACTCGACTGGAAATTAATGAACAGGTGAACAGAAGTGATCCACAGGAGGCTGTTGGTTCTGCTGTGGAAGCCACACCCGACAGGATTGGGGAAACTGAGGCAGGAAATACCAAGTTACCCTGAGAGTGACATATCTTCTCTCCTGGATCCTGTCAAGGCCTTGGCCACTGCCTAGAGCCAAAGTTCAGGTAGACTCTGCCTTTGAACCATGGGGGTGACCTAGGGGATGGTGATATCTGAGTTTGGATCCTGTAAGCATCCACTTGGTTTCAGTCTCACACTCTGAGTAATGTGTAGACAGTACCTCCCCTTTCTCCCTGAGGGCCCCTCAGGATTCACACGGCCAGGATTCTCTTGCTCTGTGGGGGATGGCAGCCAGGACTGGGAAGGAGGGAAGGACTTATGGTCATGCCAGGCCACAGGAAGATCAGCATCTGTGGATGGTGTGGAGAAGAACCCCACCCAGAGAAGCAAACCCACTCTGGACCCCCAGCTCTGTCATTGACTCACGATGTGGCCCTCACTTCCTCATCTAAAACCCACACACAGAAATAGAAAGTACTGGACTTTTCGGCAGACATGATGGTTAATGTACAGTGTGCTGACTCAGTGCCCAGCGAAGGCATCGAGAACCATGCAGTGTGGCGGTGGCCAAGGTAGAGCTGGGAGCTCCTTCAGCTGTGACCCTCTGATTTATGTCTGAGGTGAGCCCCTGTCCCCAGTCCCAGCCCCAGCCCCACCCCCACTCCCATGGACCATGACATCTTACTCCCAAGGCCTGTCAGAGCCCCCAGCAATACAATAAATCTCCTGTGGGTCCCTGCCTGCCCTCCCTCAACCCTCTCTATAGAGACAGAGCTGTTAGGAGTGTGTCAGGCTGTGAAACTGGACCCCAAAGTGCCCCCAAGAAGTAGGGGCATCTGTGACTGCACCAACTTATCTGATTGGAAACTGAGATCTGTACTTTCCTCCCTGGGCCCCAGGCAGCTTGCAGAGAGGAGACATTGTCGATTCTAATCTGGGGTACAAGGCAGGTGAGGTACCCCAGGGAGGTCCAGGTGCAAACCACAGCAACCTGTGACTAAGCAGAGAACAGAGACCAAGACTCCCCACCTAGATTGTCGGCCTGGAACTAGACTCTGAGAAACACACACACACACACACACACACACACACACACCCTGCCCTGAATTGTTTTCTCATCAAAAGAAGCTTACTGGCCCTGGTGGGGGTTCAGGTATGGTTTTTCCAGAGGTCAGTGTCTCCAGAAACTGGCTTCCCTTTGTACCAGACCCAACTGGGCTCTGCCTTGGTCTTTTTACTGTCAGCACTCCATTGCCCTGAGCTTCAGAGAGAAGCCCAGCCACAGCTCAAAGATATCCTGGAACTGGCCTGGCTCAAACCTTTGGCCAGCAGGCAAGATACTTCTGCCAGGCTCAGGCATTTGTCAAGGTCCATCCACCGCCACATTCCTGAATGTGAAGGATTCTTATTGAAGTGCTGGTCCTGGACTGGGTGAGGAACTCCCTCAGATCTGCAACAGCTGCTGCCTTCTGGAACATGCACCGTCAGCTCACAACCTCACAAAGGAAGCTGACCAAGCGTCTAGTTCATAGGAAAGAAAACCATAGGTAGAGCCATCACAGGATAGAGGGCAAAAGGGCTGGGAACCAAGGTCAAACCAACAGCCATGGAGGTAGCCTGGGAACCAGGGGCATGACGAAGGCTCAGGCTAGACCAGCACAGGAAACTCTATCTGTTGCTGCCACAGATAGATCCCCACAGGACATCAGCCTCACAGTCCTTGAGCATGGAACCAAGGCAGCTGTTGGCCCCTCTCCCTCGAGGTGTGAGATAGCTCCGATCTATTCCAGCTTCTAGGGGCCCCACTTGTTTCTCAGCTCAGCTATAGACTCTGCCTGCATTGTGTCTCTACCTGGCCTTGCCAGGGTCAAGTCCCCTCTGTTTTCTCTGTTCTCTTACAGGGGTTCCCCGTTGGACTTGGGGTGCCTGGGACACCTAGAATACTCTCATCCCAAGATGTTTGCAGCATCATAGCTGCAGTTTGATCCAATGGGTTCACACTGACAAGTCCTAGGGACCTGATGTAGGTATACAAGGGGACCATTTTTCAACCCAGTGAACCTGCAGCTAAAAGCTAAAAGGTGAGGCTAACAACAATTTTAAATATTTAATAATTTTTAAAGAGCCTAAGATGAGTGGATTTAGTATCTCCATATGAAAAACTATCTTTGACAAATAGTCATAAATTTGTGATTCCCTTTTTGTTGTTTTGTTTTGACACAGGGTCTGGTGTGGTCCAGGCTGGCCTTGAACTCACTGTGTAGCTGAGTATGCCTGTCTTAGTTAGTTAGGGTTTTACTGCTGTGAACAGACACTGCGACCAAGGCAACTCTTATAAGGCATTTTAATTGTGGCTGGCTTACGGGTTCAGAGGTTCAGTCCATTACTATCAAGGCAGGAGCAGGGCAGCATCCAGACAGGCATGGTGCAGGAACTGAGAGTTCTAGATCCTCATCTGAAGGCTTCTAGTGGAAGACTGACTTCCTGACAGCTAACATGAGGGTCTTAAAGCCCACCCCCACAGTGACACACCTACTCCAACATGGCCATACCTCTAAATAGTGCCACTCTCTGGGCCAAGCATATTCAAACCATGACAATGCCTTTGAACTGTTCCTCCTGCCTCTTCCTCTTCTTCCATACCCACCTCCCTGCCAGGTTCCCTGAAACTGAGGCCCAGAGCTATTCAACTGGCCTAAGGGCAGAGTAAGGATGAATCTGGGTATCTGTGACCCCTGACCTCTGACCTTAGCCTGCATCCTTCACGCGAGCACTCACAGCCAGCCCATTCCTACCCAACCCACTCAGACTTACATGGATCTCATAGCTGCTTAAGGCTGTCTGTGGAATCAGGCACTGTGGTCATGCAGAAAAACAAGTCATTTTCTCTGGGAATTTCGAATCTGATCATGAAAGTCAGTCGCTTCAACCCGTAGGGTCCTGAGGGATTCTACAGGGCCAGAGAGGTAACTATTGAACTGTAGACGATGTAGACACTGAGGGTCAGCGATGCTCTCAGCCTGGGGACAGCAATGTCTCATCCAATTAGCTTGTACGCTAGCATTGCAAGCACACCTCTCCTCAAGCATACGCCTGTTGCTGGGTTCCTTGTCCTCCTTGTTAACTGATGGCTGTTGGTGTTGACTTGAATGACCATGGAGAAGACAGGACTCTTACTGACTAGACAAATTAACTTGAGAGGTTCACTAATTTCCCTGGGTCTTTCCCTTTTAGCCAGGAGAAAAATTCATCGGGGTGGGGGGGGAGTGTGGTGGGGAGCCCACTGCTGGTGACCAGAAACCAGCCTTGACTGTGGCTATGAAACCCAGGGCTGTATCTGGACCTCAGACTGAACCAGCAGGCTGGACCCCAAGCTTGAAGGCTCAGTAGAAGCATCTGCTGGCTCATCTCTCACCATCCTTCAGTGGCTCCATCTGGGATCTAAGCTAGGAGCTCATCCATCCCATTTGACAGTTAACCGTTCCCGAGTCACACATCTGCTCAGATTCCAGCCCAGCAGGAGGAGAACCAGGATAGTCTGCCAGGTCTTCAGGTAGTGGCTCACCACCCTGACCCTATAGAGCTGGAGACCATGTGCTTCTATATCTTGGCCCAGGATGTCACTCAATGATGAAGATAGGGACCAGAAAGATTCTCTAACTGGAGTGACTGCTGATCATGCTGAATGTATGAAGTAAAGAAAGAACTAATGTCTCCAGGCTGTGTGTGTGTGCAGACAACTCAGCTACTTGGAGTAGGGCATGCACTATGTGTTTGAACACACACACACACACACACACACACACACACACCCCTTGGGACCTCTGGCAGTAGCATCGAGAAACACCTACACACAGAGTCAGTTGAGTTTGTTTTTTCTTTTCTAAGTGAACAACCTTAGCTACTGCAGCACCACCACAGCCTGGATGGCTCAAATGACAGCCATTTATTTTCCCACAGCCTGAAGGCTACCCTCGGGGCTACCAGCACTGTCAGGTTCAGAGAAGGTTGCTTCCAGCTTTAAGAATGGCTACCATCTTCCCGCATCTTTGTGCTTTTCTTGTGAGCTCCCAGAGACGCACAGACTCCCTACCCACTTTCTTATAAGGATACTAATCCCACCAAGGGGCCCACCCTCATGACTTACCTAGACCCGCTCATCACTCAAAGGCAACATTACCCTGGCACCCTGGGAAGTTAGGGACCACAGTGTATTCCCAGGATGCTGTGTTATTAATACAAAGAGATGGATGTGTGTGTGCGAGAGAAGGGACATGTCTGAGATAACCCCAGGCCAGAGACATACACCTCACAACACAGTATCCTGCTGTTTGAGTTGATAAAATAAAACCCACAATAACCATAGAAACAACAGGACTGGGGTTGCACTGCCTAAAGATGCCTTCCCTATCAACTGGATTCTTTCAGATGTCCACCATGGTGCCTGCCAAGCAACTGACCCCTCACAAATGGTTTTCCCACTCAATCGATGGGGGATGGGGGCAGACACGGTAAATTAACTCAGAACCTTTACATGGCCCAACTGGAGTCTCCATTTGTAACCACACGGCTGCCTGGTGACTGACGGGCAGACACGTGGTCCAATTCATCATGAAGCCTGACACATATCAGCCATAGAGATAAAACAGATGTCAGCGTCAGAGGCACCAGGGGAGGGAGAGAATCCAGAGACTGGGGTCTTGCTAAGTATAGGTCTTCTAGAAAGCCACTTACCTCGGGATTCTTTTCCTTAAAATACATGATTAAATATGTTAATGTCTGAAGGATTCTCATGGTTGTAATGTATGAATTCTAAACTTCATAGAAAATTCCTCTCTTCAGCACAGCTGGAGTCATGGTGTCAGGGTGTCTTAGTTTCATCTCTGAAGAAAGCCCTAAGCCAAAAAAACAAAACAAAACAAAACAAAAACCAATGGTGACCTATTGGCCTGGTGTTAAAAAATGGACTTAGAATTTTTTCAGAAGTTTCCACCCCACGTTATCAAAATTCAAAGAAACATTTGAGCTTGGGTGTTGGGGGAAGCGGGTCATGTTGATCATCCCAGTACCAAACATTAACTGTCCGTGGCTCCTGCTAAAACTGAAGCATCTCATTTAAGACTTTTGTGTTAAGTGCAGGGCTCACTGCTGGGCCTCGCAGAGCTTCCCACTTGGGATGCTGATCTGGGCAAGAGGAGACAGGCCACAGATCCTAGCACATCCTAGCATGTCTGTGCTCTGAGTCCACCAGAGAAAGCTCCTGTGTTATTTTTCCTGCTGATGGCTATGTGGGATTCTCTGGGGTCAAGGGAAACTCACATTTCTGCCAAGGTGTGATCGATCTGCACCCTGTTTTCTGACCCCAGAGATGTTTTGAGGCACTTCCTCAGTGACTTTAACGCACATCTGGGTGGTCGGAAGAACTTGATCTGGATTTCTCATTGTTAGTGTGGGTCTGTGAGCTGCTGAAGGTATCAGAGATGGCCGAGTGTCAGAAATATCTTCAGCACAAATTCTCCCTCAGGGACTACCCAAGACAAATCAAGGGGACAGAGGGAAGGACTCCCCATTGGGACAGGTGTGCAACCCTGCCACATCTGGACTTAGCTCTTCTGGCCCCAGACAGTGAGAGAACAAATTTCTGTGGCTTAAGCACTCCAGTATGTTTTTGTTTGCCCTGATGGCTCAGGAAACTTTCAGATGACCCCAGATGACTCTGAGACCCACGTGATTTTGAGGACAGGGGAAGTGTCAACCCTGGAAGGTGTGAGTATTGCTGGGTCCTTCGACATACAATACCAGCATTCCTCCCCAGACATACAGAGTCAGTATGTCTCAGGGGCGGGACTTCTGGGGTGTAGCCTCTCTGCCTGGCATTCAGCTCAGGATTGGCTCAGAGGAGCCATCCCCACAGGTCTACGTGGGATGCTGTTCTCCAGTGTGGCGCACCAAGGCTTTTACTTCCCACAGAAAGTCCATATCCCATTCTGAACACTGGCCCTGAGCCAGGACCTGCTTCTCCTTAGCCTAGCACAAGCTGTGGCGACTTCAAGACCCACTTGGAAGATTCCCACCCCAGGCTTCACCTGTTCCTATGCCTACATTATTCTGTGGAACATTCTTGTGTCCAGATACTGTTGTCACAGAAATTCAACAGTTGTGGAGCCTGTGTCTCCAGTCTTATTTGATGAACATGGACCAAACCCAAATCTTATAGAACCACACAGAACCACAACTAGCATCAAGGTCAGGTGGACTTGTTGAAGCAGAACTGTCCCAGACTAGAGGGTGGGTTTGGGGGTACTTTTAGCTACCAGGATTCAGTTTCTCCATCTGTGTGTGTGGGGTGGGGGTAGAAAGGCAGCTTCCCTCACATAAGGTGTCTGGAACGAGTGGCATTGAGTCTTCATGCCTAACAGTGGGTATCAAATGCAATAGTCCCTTTACTCTGTTCTGCCAGTCAAAGCCCAGCTATTTAAACTGTGGGATGTTTGGAATGAGGGCAAAGGGCTGTTGGGCATCCAGCAGAAAGAGGAAACAGGAAGCAGATCCACTGGAGAGGCCCTAGGAGGGAGCCTGAGGCCTATCCACTGAACAAACAGGGCCGTGTGGCACACACAGGCAGTGAGGCAGCAGCCTTGGTGCAGCATCTACTTCTAAAGACAGCTGGGCATGAGCTGGTGACCTGGGTCACCCATGTGCAGACCTGCTCAGGGTGTCCCGCTTTCTCTACACATCCATGTCCATGGAGAAGCTCCATAGCTCACCTGAGCCAAGTCCCCATCCAGCCGCTCATCCTTCACCTGGACAGGCCCCTTCTCACACTTACACTGGGATGTTCCATAAGCAGGCTGCCTCATGGCATTTGCCCCGCTTACCTGGTTATCCGTCCTGCCTATGGGGGTACCTCACCTCTCGGAGCTGCTGCCTCTTCCTCGTCACTCTCACAGATCCAGGGCTGGGTGCTTAGGGTACAGTAGTGGGAGGGTGGAAGGGATGAAAATGGGTGCATTGAACAATGGATGGATAGATGGACAGATGGATGGATGGATGGGTGGATGGATGAACAGACAGGTGGATAGGTGATTGATGAATGCATGGTGGATGGATAGATCTATCCATGGATAAATAGATGGATGAGTGTATAGATAATGGATAGATGGATAAATGGATGGATGGGTGAGTGGGTGGGTAGATAGATGATTGATTAATGAATGATAGGTGGGTAAACGGATAGATGGATGGATGATGGATGGTAGATGGATGGATGGTAGATAGATGGATAGATAATAGATGATGTATGATGGATTGATTTATGATGGATGGATGAATGAGTGGATGGATGGGTGGGTAGATGGGTGGGTGGATGGGTAGGTGGATGATGGGTGGGTGAATGGATGGATAGATGAGTGGGTGGATGGATGGATAGATAGGTAGGTGGATGAGTGGGTGAATGGGTGGATGGATGGGTGAGTGGATGGATATATGAGTGGATGAGTGGATGGATGAATGGATGAATAATGGTTTGATGGATTAATGGATGATGAGTGGATGATTGTTATATGGATTTATAGATGACAGTTGAGTCATGGTTATGTGGATGACTGTGTGGTAGATGGTTGATGGATGACAGTTGGGTGGGTGAGTGGACGAGTAAGCTCATGGATAAGTGAACATATGAACAACCCCTTGACACATAGAGACAACAGCCCAAGGGCCTTTCCTTAGCCAGGAAGAAAATTCCTCTACTTGGAGATTTGACAACAATAGCCCTCATGTTGAGCTTGTTTGATGCATGTATTTCTCAGCTTCACGGGGCAAAGGTGAACTCAGACATAGCCTCCTTCCTTTGCTCTCAATATGGTGGCTAACTTGGGCAGGAGCTGTCAGCATGGTGCTACCACACAGGCCCTGTGTTAGATGGCTGCATCTCCTACAAGGATAGTGTCCTGAGCACAGGTCAGGGGACTTGGAGTGTCCAGGGATGTCAGGAACTGAGGTGAGAGCTGTGCATTTCCCACAGACCTGGGGTTGGGGAGGCAGTGTCCAGACATCCATCCCAGGAACATCCAGTCTACAGGACCCATGGCTAAGCTCTGGGCAGTAGCTCACCTCCCCACACCTCCCCACACTGACTTACCCAGAACACATAACTACTACGACATCGCTCAGCTCCAGGAGTTCTATGACCCATTTTCTTCTACAAAAGAGCTGTGTCCTCCGAGGTTGACCCTTCACAGAAGAGGCTAAGGCTTTGAGATAATGATCAAGGCTTTGGGGTATGGCTGACCGATGCCTCACCTTTCCGTGGGGCCACAGGTCTGTCCTGCTAATGAGGTGGTTGGGAGTTCACTGTCTGCAGCTACACTTGGACTTCCTGACCCAGCTGAGCTGCACGACTTACAGGAGTGGACTGGGAAATCAGCTATTACAGTAAATGCAGGACCAAGGGGAGAGGTAGCCTGGTTGTCTGAAGACTGAAGTCTGTCAGGACTCTGGGAGGCAGCTTCAGCCTGTCCTGTAGCCCTGTCCCCGACCTCCCTCCAGACACACTCGTGTGTTGTCACCAAACAGCCCCAAGGAGAGTCTTTGGACACTGTTGCTCACTAGTACCACAACCAGAGCCATCCACATACACAGCAGGGACCAGGGGAATAGATCCTTGCTGCAAGGGTTTTCAAGGGAGGGTAAAATCCCTTCTTAACAGAGTTTTAACAGAAGAAATTGAGGGCAAAAGCTGACATGAATGCTAAGGAAGAAGCTGAGGTGAGGGCTGAGATGAGAACTGAGGTGAGAGCTGAGGTGAGGGCTAAGGTGAGGGCTGAGGTAGGAACTGAGGTGGGAGTTGGGGTGGAGGTTGAGGCGGAATTTGAGGTGAGGCTGTGGTAGAGGCTGGTGTGGGGGCTGAGGTAGAAACTGAGGTGAAGCTGATATGGGGGCTAAGGTGAGGGCTGGGGTGGAGGCTGAGGGGGAATTTTAGGTGAGGCTGGGGTGGAGGCTGAGGAGGGGGCTAAGGTGAAGGCTGAGGTGAGGGCTGAGGTAGAGGCTGATGTGGAAGCTGAGGTGGAGGCTGAGGTGAGGGCTGAGGTGGAGGCTGATATGGGGGCTCAGGTGAGGGCTAATGTGGGAGCTGAGGTGGAGGCTGAGGTGAGGGCTGAGGTGGAGGATGATGTGGGGGCTGAGGTGAGGGCTGATGTGGGGGCTGAGGTGAGGGCTGAGATGAGGGCTAAGGTGGAGGCTGATGTAGGGGCTCAGGTGAGGGCTGATGTGGGAGCTGAGGTGAAGGCTGAGGTGGAGGCTAAGGTGGAGGCTGAGATGAGGGCTAAGGTGGAGGCTAATGTGGGAGCTCAGGTGAGGGCTGAGGTGGGAGCTCAGGTGAGGGCTGAGGTGGAGGCTAAGGTGGAGGCTGAGGTGGGGACTGAAGTGAAGGTAGAGAGAGGCCTGTGGCCTCACAGGGGCCCACATTTGACTGCATCCCTACATTTATTAACGAGTTTTACCCTGTCTCCTGCATATGGCCTTCTGAAAAGCAGGATATTATCGTCCTCTCTTAGGAAGTAATGCAAATTTAATGAGCTATCTCTTTCTATTACCAGTTCAAATCTAAAAGGCTCACCCCAAGGGCCTCATCTCTACCTATGATGTCAATCAGCACCCTTTATTGGGCCACCATGTACGAACTCTCCAATGTTCCCATGCTTTTTGTCCAATATATCAGGGACCATGTTCAGCCATGTCTGGGGCTCGCTTGGCTCCCAATGTCACCAGCCATTATTGTCTTTTATCTCCACCCTCCTTTTGCTGGTGGAGAAATCAAGGCAGAGAGATAGAAAGTAACCTTCTCAGATCAGAAGGACGGCAAGGGAAGAGCCAGGGTCTGGTCAACATTTGGCTTGAGCTGACTGCCATCTGTGGCCTCGTAGACCCACATGCACTCAGGGAACTCGGTCATAAAAGCAGGTTGTGAATTATCTGGCGGCAGACCGGTGGGGACATTGCGGGGAGTGAAATCTATCTCTTTTACAACTGGCCTGACGTGTTTATAGACGTGTGGGTCCGCTAGGTGGGGGAGGGAAGGCAGCAGAATCTCCCAGCCCTATCCCTTGCCTTGACAGGGGGCTGCATCCAGGCCCTTCTCGACAAGGGCTAAAACTGCCCATTTAGAGTGATTTTTTTTTTTTTTTTTGAAAATAGGTTCAAGTTGGTCTTTGGTACCCCTGTCTCAGCCGTCTTTCACTGGGCTGTTCTAGGACAAATCATATTTGTGGCCCCAGTGTGGGCCTTTGGGACAGGACTGGGCTCATAGATGGCACTCACACCACAAAACCTCTTCCAAGTTGCCCTACCCTTCTGTCTGGGAATAGGAGACTCTAGCCCATCACTCTGGGGTATGTTTACTGCTCAGAGAGGCTGAAGGGCAGCCTGGGGACAGGGGACACAGGGACAAAGTCATCCACCTCCCCACCCCACCCCCAGTGGCAGCATGAGGCCATTCTGGGTAGAAACTGTTGCACATGTAAATACCTTTTTGATGTTCTGTTTTGGGATTTGTTCTCTCTTCTTATTGTTTTTGTTTGGCGATAGGGTCTCACCATAGCCCAGGCTAGCTGAAACTCTCTATGAAACCCAAGCTGACCTCAAAGCTGCATCAATCCTCCAGTCTCAGCCCCAATGGCACTGGAATTACAAGTCTAGGTCATAGCTCTTAGTCCTTAGGATATTCCCTGTGGCTTAGATCCCAGTTGTAAATGTTTCCTCATTTAAAAACAGACATTTCAAGGGGCTGGTGAGATGGCTCAGTGGTTAAGAGCACTGGCTGCTCTCCCAGAGGACCCCTGTTCAATTCCCAGCAACCATCTGGTGGCTCTCAACCACCTGTGCCTCTGGTCCCAGGGGATCTGGTGCCCTCATACAGACATACATGAACGTAAAATGCCAACACACATATAAATATTTAAAACTAAAAATAAATAAAAGCAGACAAGCTCTTACAATGGGGCTGAGCAACAGGGCTGAGCACAGGGCTCTGTGGAGGCTGCAGAGCCTCTGCTCCTCTGGCTGTAGCTGGGTCCCCTGGGTTCCCAGTTGGAACTCAGTGGCGCAGAGAGAGGGAACTGCCTTTGTCATTAAAGACACCAGGCTCTGGAAGGGACCATTCTTATTTGGGAAGCATGGAAGCACTGTGCAAGACTCACTCACTCATGGCAAGGTCTGGTTTCCACAAACTTGGTTTCCTCTCTGCTCCTAACTGACCAGGTGCTGTGCTGAGGGATTAAGAGACAAGGCCATTGGCTCCGTCCCCTGGAGGAATAGGTGATGTCTGATCATCAAAGCCCAGGCTGGCCTCAGCTTCATTTTCTCCAACTTTTAAACCTGAGTCCCCTGGGAGCTTCCCTCCTTTCCCCCTCCCTCTTCCTGCCAGATTTGGGGCCAGAGCCTGTGCCCCACTCTCTCTCAGATGGCCTTTGCTGGCCACACACTCCCCAGCCGGGCTGGTTCAGCGTGGCTGAAGGCCCTCACTCAGCTCAGTCGGGTGTTTCTGTGCCACGGGTCCTGGGAACTACAACACACTGAGTCTGGTGACTAACACACTGCATGCTCATCCTCATCCGTCTTACAGGTAGGGAAGGTCCCAGAGGGAGGGGACACCTCTTCCCAAACAGCCCCTCTTGGAGACTCAGCTCGGTCTGTGCACAGGCCTTGGAACTGCTCTTTGGACCCCTGGAGACTCGTCATGGCCAAGTTTGAAGCAGATGGGTAATGGGTGAGGACCTGGTGAGGTACCGGACTCCTCCCTGTTCTGTGGTTTAATGTCATTAATGTAGATTGTGCAATTGTGTCAAATCATGGGATTCATTGTGACTTGCTTTTAAGGAAAGAGAGTTTATTTTGACTCGTGAGGATAAAGGAGAGGCCTGCTGACCAGAACTTGAGGTGCTAGGTATGCATGTCCTCAGTGGGAAGAGACCTTCAGACATGTGCAGAAGTGCTGTGAGCTTTAAACAAGCGTCCAGTACGTGGACAAGAGAGCCGATGTCAGTGGATGGCAACAGACATTGTCAGTGCTTTTTTTAAGTTCCCAATGAGGACCACAATACCTAACAATGAGTAGGCATTCCTGTGCCTTCCAGTTCTCTTCTCCAAGCATTATGGGTATTAACTGATTTAGTTTTTGCAGCACCCTGTGAGGCGGGCATGATGCCACCCCCATTTCACAGATGAAAGTGGGGAACAGAAAAATCTAATTTTCTGAAGGTCCCAGGGCCAAGGACATGCAGATCTTCACAGAAATCTGATGTGTATGTCATGATAATGATGGTGATAGTAATGGTGATGGTGGAGGTGGTGGTGATGGTGGAGATGGTGATGCTGGTGATGTACAGATAATGCTTATGGTGATGGTGACAATGACGGCGATGACCACAATGAAACCAGAGAGTTGACTCAGGGGAAACCCTGAACAGAGTCCCTTGAGCTTCAAGACAAGGTCTTGCTTGGAGGCAAGGTCTCTGCAGCAAAAGTGACTTTAAATGAACTTACAGTGGTCTAAAGGCCCAGAGGCAATGGCTGGTGTCAATACAGGAAGGTTTCCTGAGAGAACAGAGACATGTATTTCCCAGGAGGGGTTATGTGGGGGCATGGCAGAGACTGGAGCTCTGGAGCCATGGCCCACAAGCCAAGGACTGCCACATATACACTTTGAAGGATCACATACACACGCACACACACTCACACACACACACACACAGAGAGAGAAAGAGAGAGAGAGAGCTGTGGGCAGAGAAGAGAGCCCTATATCAGGGGTCTACAGTGCTTACCACAAAACAGAACCATGCCCCAAGCATGCCACATGCAGAGATGGTCAGGGCCAGCTCTCCTGTGTGCTGTCAGTCTCCCAGGTGTCTCCTCGTCCCAGTGACAACACAGAAGTCTTAGGACGTGTCAGGATAAGAAGTTCAAAGCCAGCTTCTGCTGTGTACTGACTTTGAAGCTAGCCTGAGCTATAAGAGCCTCTGCCTCAAAACAACAAAAACTAACAAACAGAAAAAGGCCCACAGTCCCGCTAAGTGTGGCAGTTAACATGGCCTGTCAACCTGGGTGGATCCGGAAAGTAACTAAATGCCCTGTCTGGAGCCTGGTGGAAGGAACAGGGGCTCCCAGAGGCCTGGGGCCTCTGCCATCCTTGGGCTATATCCTCGGCTATGACTTCTCTCATAGAATTCCTCCCACCCACAGAGGCAGTAGCTGCCTAACCCCTGTGCAACCCCTAGGGAGAAGGCCTGAAAGGATTTGTCCCCAGCAAGCAGAGCAGGGACAGGTTTGCAGCCCCAACCTTTATCTGCCCACTGTTTAGGGAGCAGAACCCTGCTCACCCCGCCAGCCTAGATGCAGATGTGAGGGGTCAGGGGCCCGCAATAATTAGCTTAGGAAGGCCATGAACACTTGACCCAACTGCAGAGGTCATGGGGAAACCCCAAGTGCTCTGTGCTATTTTTAGCCCTGAGGGTTGTGTGATCTGATCGGACCATAGCACCAGCCCGGGGCAGCGGAGGGAGCAGGAGTCCTATAGTGGCGTGTGTAGATGACAGACAGGTCACCAAGCTTAGTACCTATCATGAGGTCCTGGCCCTTCCTGTTGCCGAGGGGCAGGGCCTGTAGGGAAACTGAGGCACAGGGTGATTCGACAACCAAGGAGGCCAGGGAGGCCTTGCAGCAGCTGTAACCCTTACAGCTGGGGCATAGCCACCGGAGGCCCCTGGACAGGGTAAGCACCTTGTGCCTCAGTTGCTGTGGCTGTGAAATGGGGTGAAATGAGGCACAAGAGCTCAGCACCCAGAGAGCAACACCCTGGCCCGCTGCTGGCAGGGGCCTATGAAGGAGACAGAGGCCCATGTGCAGCCAGTGGCCTCCTAGAGTCGTCCCAGAGGGAGGGTAGAGGCAGGGCAGCCACAGGAGCTGAGGAGGAAGGGAAGGCTGAGGCCAGCCGAGGTCACCCCTGCCGCCGCGTCAGGCTGGGCGGGTGCACAAGGAACTTGTTTAATGGAGCTCTGATTACAGAAGATAGGACTTTCTGAAGGCTTCCAGGGGCCGCTTTAGAGAGATTAGTATTTATTACACCCCGAATTAGCTGGCAAGAGGGCCTGCTTCTGTGAGACACTCAGCAGAGCCTGGAAGCTCAGCCGTTCTTTTATTACCCCATAAACACAGCCGCTCTCTCCTCTTCCTCCTGCTCAGCCCTCGCTCTGTCTTTTTAAGCCATTTAAACCTTTAATCAGAGACTAATTGGGCAGAGCAATAACAAATCCCTCTCAGCTCTTCCAGAGCCCGGGACAGGGAGGGGGAGGTAGCAAGACCCAGGGAAAGCACTACAGAAGCTTCATGCCAAGGTAGGCAGAACCAAAGCCTCGGTCCCTAAACCAATCGGTTGCCCTGGCTATAGCAGGGCTTCCTGGGACCAGACTGTCTTTGCTGTTTCTGCACGCAGCACACCACATAGCCCTAGGGGAGCTATTACACACACACACACACACACACACACACAGAGAGAGAGAGAGAGAGAGAGAGAGAGAGAGAGAGAGAGAGAGAGAGAGGTCCCGCTCTCCCTGTCTGCCCCCCAGGGTAATTCTTCTAGGAAATGCTCACAGATCTGCCCAGAGATGTGTCCGTTTAGTCACTTCCAGATCCACTCAAGCTGACAGACAAGATTAACCGCCACACTTAGCTGGACCGTGGGCCTCTCTCTGCTTGTTTATTTTTGTTGTATCGAGACGGAGGCTCTTATAGCTCAGGCTAGCCTCAAACTTGGCACCTAGCAGAAGCTGTCTTTGAAAATGCTGGGTTTCCAAGGGTCTTTTTGACAGGCTTGAAAGCATGGGTCATGAAGAAGACAATTAGCAAAGCAGGCAAACAGGGGAAATGCAGAAGTCAGTCACACCTGCCACGACTCAGCTCACTCGGGTTACCCCACACGGACATGGAGTGTTGACACTGGCTTAGTCTCACTTCTGGGGAGAGCTGTTTGGCCTCTTGTCCCAGGCAGTGTCCCAAGCCTGTGGGGCCTCTTATAGTCAGGTGCCGGTGCTGACCCAGGAGGTCAGCTGATGGGTCAGCATTCTTGGCCTCTCTTCTGAGCAACCATCCTTGGTAACCCTATTGTGCTGGAGCCTGAATGGACCACAGTGACATCAGTGACCATGGTCTCTCCTGCTCCAGGGACTGCTGCACGGGTAACAACTCAGGATGATCTGAGCAGTCAGAAGGACTGTGGAGGAGCAAGTGACAGCCCTGCGCCATAATCAGCAAGTGGAATACGGAAGCCCCTGTGAGCCTGTTCCCAGAGGCAGGCCTCATGAACACCTGCTATGCAGTTTACCTCAATCATAGTCTCTCCGTGACTTCCCCCTGCCAGCCACAGAATGTCATGGAGGAACACACAGGACACGATACCTGCCAGGCATCAAACAAGAAGGAGCCTAGCGAACTCAGGCTGGCATCCTCCAGGAAGGCTTCTGGGGGATGGGGGGTGGGGGGGGAGTCCAACACATTTTCAGAACCTACCATCAATAGGAACTGTTATTATCATTGAGTATGTTAAGTAAGCCCAGATTAGTTTCTGGTTAAATACTGGATCAAAGATATCTACTCAGATAGAAGAAACCATGACTCAAATCACTGCCAGGGGTGGAAACCATCACCACAGCTTCTCTATGTGTGAAGCAGGGAGGTGGCGGCCATTTGAATTTTCCGGTACTGGGAAAAGTCAGGCTGCACAGCTATGTTCTCCTGCCAGCCATCTACACAAAACAGCTTAATGCCTCTCTGGGCATTCCACCGGAAAACTCAATATCGTTAAAGCCAAAAGGAGAGATGACAGTGTCTACCAGGCAGGGCCCTGCATGCTTGTCTACCCTAGACGCACTCCGGATGGGACCCTCAGGATCAGCCTGGGTGTATGAGGGAGGTGCCTCTGGTGGACATGGCTGTGCAAAAGGAGCCTACTCTGGCAAGTACCATGCTGGTCCTTGCAATACCAAAATACTAAAGAATGGCCAGGCAGTGGTGGCACACGCCTTTAATCCCAGCACTTGGGAGGCAGAGGCAAGTGGATTTCTGAGTTCGAGGCCAGCCTGGTCTACAGAGTGAGTTCCAGAACAGCCAGGGCTACAAAGAGAAACCCTGTCTCAAAAAAATCAAAAAAAAAAAAAAAAGAAAAAAAAGAATGGAGCAGCCAAGTACCCTCACTCCTAATCAGGGCCATCGCTCAGTCTTTCCCCTGGCTTTTCCCACCAGAGGCCCAGCTTCACTGTCAAAGGAAGGGGGTGGGGGAGAAAAAGGAAGCCAGCAGCAGCTGGGGTAGGCGAGAGAGCACACTATGCTGGGGCTGGAAGAGCTGGCTGGCTCTTTGAACTGCCCCCTTTGTTGTCACAGGGCTTGATAAGCCCACCCAGCACAAAGGCGTCCAGGGCAAGCATATGGACTCCATTACTGTCTCCTGCCCCTTGTGTGCACATCACGGCCGCCACCCACCAGATGCAGGCTTGCTGAGCAAAGGGGTTAATTTTCTTAAATGGATTTTAGTCGAGCTGGTCCGGGCTCCTTTGGAGTGAGCAAGGTTGATGGCTTTCTCTTCTGACCTAAATCTGCCCTTGAGACAGCACTGTGCATTGGCCATGCACTGGGAGCTCCCTTGTCCAGGTTTCCGGGGTCAAGGCGGGGAGAGCCAGCTGGCCGACTGCTGGTCGGCACCAAGGGGTGTGGGGTTGGGTCCAGGGGATTCAAATACCAACCTGTATCATTGCAGCCAACAGGTAAAAGAGCCTAGCCTCTGGTCTGTCCTGGGCATGCTCCTTAGCAGCTCTGTGCCTCAGTTTCCCCTATCTCATCATTATTGACAAGCAGAGGAGGTCCCAGAAAGGGACAAAGTGCTGACATCAGGGAAAACGGATGATGTAACGCACCAAGTCCAGAAATAAACCCGCCTTTCATGGTCGTTTGGTTTTGACAAGCTAGCAAGGCCATCTGCGGGGGAGAAGATCTCCACAGACAAAGCGACTAGACCGATCATCACCCCACACCAGAGACAGAAATGAACCCAAGGTGGACTTAAGGCTGAGATTTCAAAGCAAAGACTGTAAAACTCAAAGGACAGAGGGGTCTATTATCCTACAGGCTGAAGTTTTGCTGGTGCCAACCCAGCTGAGCCATGGTGCAGCCCCATGGAGGAAAACTGTTCTCTGTACCCTGAACCAGATAGCACCATAAGCTGGCTGAAGGAACCTGTACCTAGGGGAGAATCTGGGGCAGCATGGGTAGAAGAGGTGGGTAGGGCCCCTGGAAGGAGGAGACTGCCTCTGGACTTGAACTCACCACCCTGCCACACTAGCACAAAGGGAACAATGGCCATGACTGGGCTTTGATAAAACTGTATTTACAAAAGCAAGCCATGGGTGGGATTGCAGCCCAGGCCACAAAGGTGCCCTCAACCCCAAGCACCTACAACCAGAAGTTGGTTCTTGAGAAAGCAGGACCTGATGGGAGGAAACATGGTTCCCTGAGTCACCCTCTGTGGAAGCTCCCCAGTAGCCAAGCTCCTTGCTAGCCCCTGATTTTTAAAGGGAAGTTCTCTTCTGCATGCCTTCACCTGGGCAGGGAGGTCCACTTTGATCTTGAGACTACATTCCTGGGAGGACTTCGTGTGGTGACTAATGTGGGAATGACAAGGTTGTCACAGAGGGGGCTTCCTCTCAGAGGCTTTTCTTCAAGCTGGCCCCACAGGGGATGCGCCTTTGACTAACAGCGTAGAAAGAATCCTACAGAGTGTCACCGTCAGTCAACAGGCATCAAGTGGAAAACAAGTTGGCTAAGGGACAGAGGTGCCAGCAAGCCCAAACCTGCCTGGCCTAGAAACTTTCAGCATATCATGCAGAGGCACAGGGATGATCCCTGTGACTTCCTCAGCAGAGAGTCACTAACCTGAAGGTGGCCTGAAGACTCTCCCACCTTGAAGCCAGAGTGGCAAAGTGTCTGGGCTGTAGCACGAGGCTGGAACCCTGCAGGCCTCGCTATGAATGTCTTCAAAGTGGATAGAAGCAAAGAACCATGGGTAAGAGCCAAGAGGTGGCAGGGCTTCTGGTCCCATGTATGGAGCCCTTATAAACCAGCTGCCCAGGACAGGCACCTCCTGTCCTGGGTTTCAAACCCTGTGGTGGTTTGAATTAGAACTGTCTCCATAGGTTCATGTATTTGAATACTTGGTCCCTAGTTGTTGGAACTATTTGGGAAGGTCTTGGTGCAAGTATGTCACTGGGCTGGGCTTCGAGGTTTCAAGAAACTGCCATTTAGAATTTCTCTCTCTCTCTCTCTCTCTCTCTCTCTCTCTCTCTCTCTCTCTCTCCTCTCTTTCTCTCTCTCTCCTCTCTTCCTCTCTCTCTCCTCTCTTTCTCTCTTCTCTCTCTCCCCTCTCACTTCTCTCTTTCTCTCTCCTCTTTCCTCTCTTTATCCTCTCTCCTCTCTCTCCCCCTCTCTTCTCTCTCTCCTGTCTTCTCTCTCTCCCTCCCTCTCTTCCTCCCTCCCTCCTTCCCTCCCTCCCTGCCTGCCTGCCTCATGGTTATATCTCAAGATGCAAGCTCTCAGCTACTGCTCCAGAGCCACACCTGCCCACCTGGAGCCATACTCCTCACGATGACTGTCATGGACTCTAGCCCTCTGAAACTGTGAGCCCCAATTCACTCTTGATTTTATAAGTTGCCTTCACCATGGTGTTCCTTCACAGCAAATAGAAAAGAATTAACACAGTCCCTTGCTGAGTCTGCTCGCGAGGAGTCAGAATCTTGGAGAGCCAGTGACCTCCTCAAGGCCACCTGACTCGAGGAGTCTAAGCAGAAGTAGGCCCCAGTTCTGATCCAGCTCCGAGCTAGTCTGCAGAGGCATGATGCTCCCACCAGCATTGAGATGGGCTCTGCTGCTCCTAGGTGAATTCCATGCTCACACTCACACCTGTCAGCACTTTTCTGTGTCTCTGCTTCCTGTGCTCCTTCCCATGAGGCAGGTGTGCTGTTCTTACCGTCATATGTGTCTATCCACTAGGTGGATTGAGAGATCAACCAGACAGAAACACACTGAGCATCCATCCACTGCATGCCCCTCCATCCTCTGCATGCCCCTCCATCCACTGCATGCCCCTCCATCCACTGCATCCCTCTCCATCCACTGCATGGCCTCCATCCACTGCGTGCCCCTCCATCCACTGCATGCCCCTCCACCCACTG
>NW_022196905.1:259826655-259833273 GCF_008632895.1 Mastomys coucha
CACTGCATGCCCCTCCATCCACTGCATGGCCTCCATCCACTGCATGCCCCTCCATCCACTGCATGCCCTCCATCCACTGCATCCCCCTCCATCCACTGCATGCCCCTCCATCCACTGCATCCCCCTCCATCCACTGCATGCCCCTCCATCCACTGCATGGCCTCCATCCACTGCATGCCCCCATCCACTGCATGCCCCTCCACCCACTGCATGGCCTCCATCCACTGCATGCCCCTCCACTACTCTGGAACTGCTGCTCTTTTGTGAAGGGGTGACTCGATTCTGTGGTGTTGGTGCACATTTGGGGCACAAACGAGCCCCCATCTCTCTGCCTTTGACTACACTATAGCATCCATACCTAGCTTGGCATCTAACCTGGGACCAGCTGGGTTCTCCTGGGTTCTCATTCTTAGTCAGCTGTGAACCTGAGTGGCCAGTTTCCAACCGTGCTCAGACAGGACTCCCCAGAGTGCTAAGACACTGGAACCCCAGCACTAACACATCAAGCACATCCAACACAGAAGAAAGGAAAGGACATTGGAAGGCAGAAAGGGAGGACAGCACCTGCCATCGGCTGGAGCAGTGGCACCTTCCACTAAGGGGTTTGACACACAGATACAATATTATGTTTACACCCACACAGAACCCTACACCTCAAGATCAAAGGGTCTCCTGCATGCTGCACATAGCAGTGCTGAGCAGACAGCCCCCAGCTTGGCTACCACAGTCTCTGCAGGGTCCCTGTAAGCTCAGGGTTGGGCTCAGGCAGGTATCACACACTCAGGCTGGCCTCGTGGTCTCATCTGTCATACAGGGAAGCAAGGTGTCCTGGGCCTCAATCACCTGTGGCCCCTGGTCACCCAGGAGAGTGGTAACAGGTGACGGGAGAAGCTTCACCCCTCAGCTATGATGGGGGATGCTCACCGTTAATAAAACAAGAGCGGAATCAGATGCATCTGTGTTCACCATTTCCTTCCCGGCCAGCCAGGAATTGGGTGAGGATGGATTGCAGGAGGGTAACTGGGATGTTGCTGTAGCCCCAACCTCTGCCCCTATCCCCAAGCAGAAAGAGGCCGGCTTAGATCAAGCCACTCAGCCATGGTGGACTGTGGCTCCTTAGCCCTGAGCTGGAACAAACCCTCCTCCCTAAAGCAGCTCAATCAGGAATTTGCTTACAGAGACAAGAAAAGCAACGGCCATGGTAGAAATGCACTCGAGAAAGAGTAGGCAAACAAGTGTGCGGCTCCCCCGTGAGACTCCACCTTGACCCTCAAGGTGGAGTCAAGCTGTTTCCAAGGAGCTCACGGATGTCAGCCAAGGTAACATCAGAAAACCCCAGTATCTGGGCCACAGCTATGAGCCTCTTCCCAGGGCCACCTGGCCAGTCTGACCATCTGCCTGCCAGTCACCAGGCGACCTAAGGTGTTCGTGGCCTTGGACCATTGAGGAAAGACTCTATCGAGCAAACCAAACAATAGGCTTTCCTACCACACTGTTCTACAGATCCTCTGGCAGTGTCCCAGGAGGTAAGATAAGGGTCGAGGTAAGTCCTTCGGTGACCCTGCCTGGTGTCACACCATCTCAGGAACAGAAGTAGAGGAAATCATCGTGGAATAGTCCAAATGAAACCAGAAACTGTACAGTCAGCAAAACCCATCATCAGACTCAAACCAGTCAGGGCCAGCAGATGGCAAAGCTGATATCTGTGGGAGGGTCCTCTGGTGACCTGTCAGCTGAAGAGCAAGGTAACGATCGTCCCTAGCCTGGAGCCTTCAGTGAAGGTACTCACCCATGCCTGGAGCCTTCAGTGAAGGTACTCACCCATGTTTAATATTTTATCAGGGATGTTGGGGGTGGGGTGCCTTTCTTTTAATATTTTCCACTATAGAAAATTACAGCACCAGGCACAGGTGATCGTGAGGCGCTCCTAAATTGTATGGGATTGTCCGCCTCCCCCCGCAAAAAAATCACTAGAAACAGTCAGGGGAGCATCTGCTGTTTGTCATCTAACCCGGTTGCTGGGGATTTCCCTTATTTAAGTCACATCGAGTGCTGTCGAAGGGACAGACAGAATGACTTGTGATTTCAGGGGTTCTTGGGATTTTACTATTGAATCCTAACATCCATTGCTGGGGCTGGTAATGTGGCTCAGTTGGTAGAGTACTTATAGCACAGTTGATAGAGTACTTATAGCACAGTTGGTAGATTGCCTGTAGCTCAGTGGGGAGAGTCCTCGTCTAGCATGAATAAAGCCCAGGGTTCAACCCCAGTACTGTGCAAACCAAGAGGGGTGGCATGTGCCTTTAATCCCAGCACTCAGGAGGTAAAAGCAGGAACCCGTGGCTATGTAATGACAGGCTGAGCCACATGAGAACCTGTCTCAAAACAAAACAGAACAACCACTTAGACAGTGCTGGGAGTTTGGAACCAGGTAGCAGGAGCTGATGCTGGCTGGCAGAAATAAGTGAGGGCACAGCGGGTCCTGGCCCTGGAGATGGTAGCCAAGGCCAGCAGCCCAGCTCCACAGTGCTGGCACAAGCGCCCATGAACAGAGGGTCTAAAAGGAACTATCAGGGTAGACATTAGGTTCTGGAGAGCCACACTGCTCTTACTATAAGTGTATGGGCCTTTAATTTACAGACACCCGTGAGACCTTTACAGTGTACCCACCCTCTGCTACCCAGCCAAAGAGGAACAGCGTGGCGCGCCATGCTGGTGGCCCCAGCTCTCCAGACAGAGTGCTTCCCGTGGCCCCACACACACAGGCCACAGCAGGCTGGGTGGGAAATGGTGGGCCGGCTCTCTGCACCTCGGTCCAACTTGGCCTGGGCTGGGTGGCAGCCGCCCAAGCCGCGTCTGCAGAGGCCTCAGAGTGGCTGGAAGTGAGGCCCTACACAAATATATGCTGTTTTTCTTCGAGGCTTATGAGCCCTTATCTACGTCATAAATTGTCACCTACTTACACTGAGGGAAGACAGCCCTCCTTCCCAGAGACTGCTGGGGCTCTCCTCATACATAGCAGAGAGAGTCTTGGGGGTCGAAGGGATCCCCCAAGATAATAATCAGAGATCCATTCGAAAATGCAGCGGCCATGCCAGCAGCCCCAGGAAACCACTCATCTATTCAATCAGTAAATTCCCGTCATCCACTCACTTACTCAATCAACAAAACCTCATCAAGAACTTAATGGGCTAGACACCTTGTGTGCTCAAAACATGCAGTGCTGCAGAGAGACCAATACTGGGATGCAGTGACATCATTACAGATATAGGTAACATCATTAGATATAGGTGACATCATTACAAATATAGATGACATCATCACAGATATAGGTGACGTCATCATTAGATATAGGTGACATCATCGCAGATACAGCAAAGGTGGCTGGGATCACTTCAAAAGCAATTTCTAGGAAAGGAAGGGGCCAAGGGTGTGTGAGGGGCAGAAATAGCTGTAGCACCATTTACCAAGGCTGAGGTCACCAGGTCATGAGGGTTATGAGCTTGCCATCTACCCCTTATAGAAGAGGGTGACTTGTAGTTACCACGTGGCCGCAGAGCACAGAGATGAAGTTCTCAGGATCCCTGGCTTACAGCCTGATTTTTCCCTTTGCTAACTGGCTTGGTTTGAGACTGTCTTCCCTTCTCCGTCTGTCAGGTTCTCAATCTGAAAGATGGAGTCGGTGGGTAGCCAGCATCTGGCTTGGAGGTCAGTAGGAACTGAGTTGTCACCCAGTGGGTGCACAGCACGCCAGGCCCTTTGTACACAGTACAATCATAGAAGATGACATCAAGGGTCATAGAGATGCCAGAGGTGTGCCCCACAGCTGGGAGGCAATAGGTAGGATTGGAGCCTTATCCAGGAGCTCCAGCCAACATGGACTGGGCAAGAAAGACACAGCAGAGCCAAGGACTGGTGTCTGCCTCAAGGGACACAGCTGGCTGGGCACGAGCACCTCCATGAGCTTCTCACTCAGGTATCCTTATGTTCCCTTCCACTTCCCTCCCAACAGCTGTCTCAGAGCAAGAAGGGTTGCAGTTCCAAATCTGAGGGCCCTGTTCCCTGGGTGGGAATGGCTTGAAGGTCGGTGACTGGCTTTGAGGTAACACCTTTGACTACCTCCTCCCTGTTACGAACGCTGTCCACCACACCGCACCAGTAAGGAATTCTGGTGGTTGTGCCTTAGTTCTGGCATAGATGACCCCTGTCAGGAAGCTCCCCAGCCTCCATGCTGTGGCTTCAGCTCACCAAGGTGGGTAGAGCAAGGTATAGCAGCTCCATAACTGGGTGGCCACATACAAATGAGTAAGTTAGGGACACAGAGGAAAGTCATGCAGAGATGCTCACACGGCTGCCCTTTATGGTCCTCCCAGAAGGGAGAGTCCAGGCCTTCCAGCTGAGGAATGGACGAACATCTATCTGAAAGGGACCCCAAGGCTGATACCCTTGATGCATGGCTGGCCCTTGAACATGCTGTGTTGAGCTGGAGGTGCCAGGAAGGCGGCTTCTCACCGCACAAAGCCACTTGCATGAAATGTATCAAACAGGCAAACCACAGAGCAGGAGGGGTTGCCAGGGTCTGGGGTGGTGGGTTGGGAATGGCTGCTAAGTGAGTGTGGGATTTCCTTTGGAGGTGACTGAGATATAGGGGAATCAGACATCTGTATACCGTCCACCTTCAAACAGCTAGCACTTTGTGACTTTCACCTAAATTAAAATTTTAAAAAAGGAAGAAGAGGAGGAAGAGGAGGGGGAGACAGGCTGTTAGCGGAGGAGCTATGGCGACTCAAAGCCCTGGAAAGTCGATTAATCCATCTTGGCATTATGTAAGTGCTGAGGCAGGGACAAGAGGGAGGGGGTGGCTGGAGGCAGCTGCCCTGGCCAGGAGCACTGGGCGAGGCTGGAAATGTTTGGGGTTTAAAGTAACAGGAAGCCTGAATGAGGTCGTAAATCAGCATTTTCTGACTGGGTTCCTTGTCGGGCTCAGAACAGAGTGCATTAAATGTCTGGGCCTGCGTGAGGCCCCCGCTGCCAGGCTGCCAGGCCCTGCCACAGGGAGACTTCTCATCTGACACTAGCCTCAAACTGGAAATCGCTCAGACAGGAAAATGAGAACCCAGCATCTTAGCAAAACCTGGGGTGAGACCCAGTGGCAGTCCTTAGGGTATGGGGGACAGAGTGGAGAGAAAGACAGGTGTGTCACTTGCACAGCCGTAGCTGCAGAAGGGATCTTTTTCTCTTCAGTTACCAGCACAAGTGAGGAGCACATGTCCGGCCCATCTCAGTTTTGAGAGCTCTGAGCATCGATCATCGTTCCTCAGATCACACACTGGCAGAGTCTCCACTGCAGCGTCCTGGGGTAGGAGGTACTGGCACGGGGTGCCCGCTCACCTCGAAGCAGCCACCCCGAGTTCTCAGAAGCCCACCTCACAGTATACTCCCAGTTCTGTGGGTGTATGCCAGCACTGGGCCTTGGGGAAATTTCCACTTTTGTCCAGTAGCAGACTTTTCCATCAGCCACTGACTGAGAAGCTGAGAGTCACCCCCACAGACATCTGTTCAGTTGAGACCAAGGCTCTCCCTATGCCTCAATGCTGGCAAGTTCCAGGTCTTTCTGAGCTGTGGTTTCCTGGTCATATAACAGGAACAACGAGACCACCTTGCTGGCTGGCATGAGGATTTAAATGCTTCACAGACCTGGTCCCCTGCCCGGCTCTCCCCATCCCTCCCAGAGCCCAGCTTCATCACCCCGAGAGTCTCTCACAGAAGCCTGGCTTGCGTCCCAGACCTGTTGACCTTCATCATATTCCTTTGCTGTCTTCTCCAGGGGGGACCATCTAGTCTCTATCTGTGGCCCATCAACATGGCTTACACATCCTCATCTCTAGGGCACACTTTCATCAGACCCTGGTTGTAATGTAAGGTCACAGGTCATGTGAGAGTCAGTTCTCACTGAGGAAGGGATTCTTGTCTTCGGATCCAAGTCTCAGTTACGTTTGCTATGGCTTCAAGACCTTCCTCTTCTCTCCTTGCTCAGAGCTGCTTTACTGCCCCCTGAGGCAGGCACAGGAGTCATTTCAAGCTCAGATGCCTTGAAATCTTCAACACCTAGAATATGCCTGGCTCGCATGTCCTGTTTGTCCCTCCAGCACTCGCTACAGGTTCATGTGGTGCAGACACAGCTCTAACTAACTGCCCTAATTTGTCTGTAACTAGATGAGGTGGAAGGTTAGAAAGAGAAGGCAGGCAGGCTTTGCCTGATGACGTCATGACCTCTAACAATCCCAGACTCAGAAGACAACAAAAGAAAAATGAGCCTAGATTCCAGGTGTCGGGAGACATTTAGCCTGGAGAAGTCTCCCTACTTCCGAGTACAAAGAAAATGCAGTGCTGGGCTGCATAAGTATGCTGAGCTGCATGGGTGTGCTGAGCTGCATGAGTCTGCTGGACTGCATGGGTGTGCTGAGCTGTGCGAGTGTGCTGAGCTGCCTAGGTGTGCTGAGCTGCCTAGGTATGCTGAGCTGCATGGGTGTGCTGAGCTACATGGATATGCTGAGCTGCATGGGTATGCTAAGCTGCATGGTTGTGCTGAGCTGCATGGGTGTGCTGAGCTGCATG
>NW_022196905.1:259833639-259834558 GCF_008632895.1 Mastomys coucha
TAAGCTGCATGGTTGTGCTGAGCTGCATGGGTGTGCTGAGCTGCATGGGTGTGCTGTGCTGCATGGGTATGCTGAGCTGCATGGGTGTGCTGTGCTGCATGGGTGTCTTGAGCTGCGTGAGTGTGTTGTGGTGTGTGGCTATGCTGAGCTGCATGGGTGTGATGGGCTGTGTGGTTGTGCGGAGCTGCATGGCTGTGCTGCACCACGAACATTACCAAGAGTGTCTCTGTGCCCCTCTATAAAGTTTAAAGCAGAAACTCACCACAGCAAGGTTGCCCTGCCCTGGGAGTGTGACCTGGGGACCACCAGGGGAGAAAGGAGAATAGGCTCAGGGCTGGCTCAGCTCTGGAGCAGTGAGCAAAAGAAGGGAAGGAATCTCCTCAGATACGAGACGTGAGCCAGACCAAGCTCAAGACAGTAAATTAAAGTGAAAGATGTTCAAAACCTTTTTAGTAGAAGTAAACATGGACTTGAGAACAGGAGGAAGACACCATAAAGTAAAGAATATTAACATGTAAGGGGAGAAAGAGAGAGACAGAGATACTGACAGAGAGGGTTGGGTGAAAGAGCCCCTGTCCGTGATTAGGGCCTCTCACGTCTGGTGTTAATTTTATTATTCCTATTTTGAGGTTATTACAAGTAAAACCATCTAGAATAAACTAGCAAATATGTAATATAAAAATATTATAATACATATTATAAAACAATATATGATACTATAATATGTGATATTATAAATTTCCATGACAATCATAATTCCCAGCATGGAAGAATCCATAAACCCAGGAGATGCAGGGATGAAAGCCTGCCAGGGTCAGAATCAAAAGAAAGTGACCTCAGGGACTGGGGGTACTGGGGAGGACTGGAGGGGGACTGGGGGAACTGGAGAGGACTGGAAGGGGACTGGGGGAACTGGAGA
>NW_022196905.1:259835521-259848190 GCF_008632895.1 Mastomys coucha
ACTAGGGGAATTGGAGAGGACTGGAGGGGGACTGGGGGAACTGGAGAGAACTGGAGGGGAACTGGGGGAACTGGGGAGGGCTGGAGGGGAACTGGGGGAACTGGAGAGAACTGGAGGGGGACTGGTAGGCAGTTATTCTGGAAATACCTGCAAACTGGAGCTGCAAAGACTGTTGCTGGGCTTTCAGGGCAAAGAGCTCGCCACGGAAGCCTGAGCTTCAAGTAGAAAGGGGAGCTTGTGATCTGCAGAGGCTGTGGCAGATAAGTCTGGAAGAACAGCCTTCTTTCCTGGGCTCAAAGCAAGGATCCTGCTGCAGCAGTGTGACTGACCAGCATGAGCAGAGCCACACTAATGTTCAAATCCGCAAAGTCACAATGCTGGTTTTTTTTTTTTTTTTTTTTTTTTTTTTTTTTTTTTTTTTTTTTTTTTAAGCCTTAAAGGTCACATTTGTGAGGCTAAAGGGGATGGTCCTGCTGATCACTGTGAGCTTTGTGTCAAAGAGAGAATCTCTGAGCCTTGTTGCCTGTGACCCATGACCCTAAGTAACTAGCTGGAGGTCATAGCTCACCTCAACTAGACTTGGAATGCCTGTGTTTTACAGCCACGGTGCACGACGGGAGTGCATCGTATTTAGGAAACTTTTTGATAAAAATTTTGGTGTCTTTCTGTTGCATTTTGTTTGGGAAGAGGATTTTTTTGTTTCTGTTTTGCTATTTTGTTGTTGTTGTTTGTTTGTGTGAGACAGGGTCTTATTCTGCAACTGTGTACCCTAAAGTGCTACATATTCCAGAGTGGCCTCTAGCTATGATCTTCATCCCCTGACCTCCTGAGATCTGGGATTACAGCTATACATTACCACACCCAACTACACAATAGTAACTTTGTACATGTGTGTTCTTGTATGCTCATGCACGTGAGTGTGCACGTGCATATGCATTTGTGTACTCCTGCAGTCAGAGGCCAGAGGTCAAATCAAGTAAGTCTCCCTCAATAATAATAATAATAATAATAATAATAATAATAATAATAATAATAATAATAATTCATGTTAATTATATAATATAATAATTTTAATTGTATAGTATATTAGTAATTAATTGTAACAATTAATTTGTTGTTGTTATTAGTAGTAATAGTAACAGTAGTCGTAGTAGTAGTATTAACAGTAGTATTGACATAGATCTCTCACTGAACCATGCCAGTGACATTGCTGGCTAGAGAGCCTGAGGGATTTGCCTCACTCTGCTTCCTTAGCACACACCTGTTGCTGCACCCCACTTTTTACATGGGTGCTGTGTCAGACTCAGGTCCACATACTTATGCAGCAGGCACTTTTACCCAGCCCCACAGTAAAATCTCACCACCAACGGCCCCACTTGTCCTTGGAAACACACCTGCGAGAGCAGAAGCATTTGCTGACACTCGGTTGAGGCTAATTACCATTCCCTGGGCCTCAGGAACAGAACTTTTAAATAACCCAAAAGGCAAGAAAAGCCCTGGCCTTAATCTGCAAGATCTTGCCTGAGCTCCATCTCAGGCACCCATCCGATATGAATTGCAAAGTTGGGTCTAACGCATGTGTTTCATTACCACCCCGTGTCCGTGTTGTCCATATCTGTTTTGGGTTTAGGTCCTTGAGGCAACAAATAACTCGTTTTCAGGAAACGAATGTACGAGGACGATGCCAGCTCACAGGCCGCCTGCAAAGGGGCTGCAGCAGGGTTTCCGGGCAGCTAAGGATGTGCTGGCTCTAAGGTGCCCAGCTGAGCCCCCCGAGAACTGAGCCTACAGGAAAGGGCCCTGCCCTAATTAGATTTCACCCAGCTTATTAGTAAATCTCATTCACCGGCTTAATGAGAAACAAACGTCTTGTGTTCAAGGGGTCCCGGCGCAATAAAACGCTGGCTGAATTTATACAGCAGAGGGCTTGACATTTTCCCTCCGTATCAGCAAGATTGGACTCTTCGCTGGAAACAGGAATTGTTATAAATGGCTGCAGGATGCAGCTTGTTCCAGAGACAGCACACACTGTGCAGATATTTAAAGGACTAGAGGGAGCCCGGGAGAAGTAAGGGCTGTGGGTCAAGTGAGGCTCCCAACTTGAGACGGCAGTTAGCCTTATAGAATAGACTTTTCTCATCCCATTTTGCTGATGGGAAAACTGAGCTCAGAGAGGAGATAGACTTACCCTAAGGTGATTTAGAGACTGACCATAGAGGGGTCTGACCTCTGGGTCAAACCTCAGCTCCCCTGAAGAGCTGAGGAAAAGTGAGTTACAGAGCAAGCCCCAAGCTTGAGGAGAAGAGAGCAGATTTCGAGAGGTACCAAAACATCTCTGAGTCCTCTCTCAGCCTCCAGCTCTGAGTTTCAATTAATGCCATCGAACAAGCAGGGTGCATGTGTCTCAGAAGGGGCTTGGTACCTGTCACTGAAGTCTTGTGTCCCAGGCAGAGGTCTGGCCCTTAGATGCTGTGCTCCTCCTGACCAGCTCAGTGCCATGAAGTTGGAAGAGGAAGTGCTGTTTGTGCTCAGCACAGCCAGAATCTGCCTCTAATGGGCTGTTTGTTTGTTTGTTTGTTTGTTTGGAGGTGGTTTGGTTTGGTTTGCAGGGCTTCCTGAGTTTTAAAATCTTGTATAAAGTATCACTTATTCTCATAGCTGTGGGTTTCTTAGTGTTCCCATAGCAGGTGCCTCAGGCCAGGCTGGGAGTCACACATCATTAATCTCAGCACTCACAGGGCAGAGGAAGGGGGATCTCTATGAGTTCGAGGCCAGCTTGCTCTACAGAGTGGGTTCCAGCCAGGGCTACACAGAGAAACCCTGTCAAACAAAAACAAAAACAAAAGAAAAAAACCAACAACCAAGCAAACAACAACAATAAAAAAAAATAGCAGGTGCCTCACAGGTCTATCTTTGAGAATCAGATCAACATTCTTCTCTGACAGGTATGGAAACTGAAACTTGGTGAGGCTCAGGGACAGCCCAGGTCCCTGCAGAGGTTCGGTGGCAAACACGCCTAGGAGCCATAGTCAGCTGGGACACATCAGGCTCCCAGTCACCAAGATTGATGATTGACAGCTGAGTTAAGGGTGGGGCTGTGGCATCCCTGTTCTCTGGCCAAGGGAGTCAGCAATTCCACTGGAACGGGGCCTGGAGTTCCTGAGTCAGCGCCAGGGCTGGCCTGGGACACTGGGTGACCAGTGAGATCACTTTGTGATTCCTGCTGACCCCTGAGTCTACCATGGCTGTTTTCAAGCAGTGATGTCAGGAAGGAGGGGGCAGAGGTCACCCTGGGAAGGGTGTGGGGCGCCTGCCTCCCCTCCTTTCCCTCAGCACGACCACAAACTCTCTAATAAAAATAATCTCCAGCTGGTGAAGGTGCTGCTTTCTGAGCTTCCTCTGGGACTGGCTTCTAGGTGGGACATCTCTCCAAGTCCTGGAGACAGACTACCTGGGGAGGCACGGTGCTGGGGGTATCTCATCTTCCAGGGAGTCACAGCTGAGGAAGCTGAGACACCTTTGGTGGCTTCTCTATGTCTCTCAGTAAAATATGAAGCCAGGTTGCAAACCACAGGCTAACCTCGTTAGCCAAAGGTCCCTGATGATGGAAAAGGAGACAAGACCATGGGAAAGCTCCATCTTCCCCACTAAGGGCCCCCCCTAATCAGTGCCACACAGGTCAGAGACACAGGTCCTCTGCCCTAAGAGATGTTCCACGGGGGGCGCTCTGTCCCAGAATCCCCTCTCAGCTTCACTTCCCTATTGCTTCCCAGCCTGGTCCCAGTTCCTCCTTACTCTATTATCCCTTCTACCAAATGAGTCAAAATATCTGGTGACTAGGAAGGCTCTCTACCCCCACTGTGTACCCAGTGGTCAAGAGCACTTGCTGCTCTTGCAGAGGACCTAGGCTAAGTTCTCAGCACCCACACGGAGGCTCACAATCACCTGCAGCTCCCAGAAATCTGATGCTTTCTTCTGGACCTCGTAGCCATCCAACTGTACATGTCATTCACACACATGTGCAGGCAGGCACACGCATGCATGTGCATACAGGCATATGCCCACACCAATAAATCTTTAAAAAAAAAAAGGAAAAAGAAAAAGAAAAGAAAAGAAACAAAACCAGGGACACCCCCTGTGCACCCATGTCTGAGAGTCCTGTGCACTTTCCACAAGAGCAGAGGGATTTGATATCTCTGATGACACAGACCCGGGGCTGGCTCCCCTTCCATCCCACTCAGCTGCTCGGCCTCAGCCTCACCATCTGTCAGCTGACCGTCAGCAAGAGGTCTGCCAAACAGTGCAGCCCCAAGAATGCAGGGGGCCTGGGATTCCTGGCCACCCAGAGTGGGGAGCTGCCTTCCCTCTGAGAAGCACATTTCCTGCTCCAAACAGGTGGAAATGATGCTGCTGCTGCTGCTGCTGCAGCCGAGGCCAGAGCTGCTTTAATTATTATGTCTTTGTTTAGACTGCACCTCAAAAAAACAAAACAAAACAAAAAGTGGTTCTTTCCAAGTCTTCAAAAGTCAATTTGTGCAGAAGAAAAAGAAAGATTGGGGTAAGTTTTCGAATCCTAAATTCAAATGTAGGGTTTGTGACTTTGATTTGGAAGTCTGAGAGGTGGTATGGGACTCGGGACGTCTGGGGGAGGTAGACGACAGACAGGACCAAGCCAGAGCCTTGAAAGAGTAGATGGCAGCCCACTCTGTAGAAAAATAAAATAAAATAATTTTTTAAAATTAAAAATATAAAATAATAATAATAATCCTTGCAATCCTTCATCCAGGGAGGTCTCAGAGCCAGCTACTTAGAGACAAAGATTCCACACTTGTGTGTGTATGCACATGTTTGTGTGTTCTTGGGGAGGGGCAGGAAGGTGAGCGTGTGTGTGTGTGTATGTGTGTGTGTGTGTGTGTCCGTCCTCACGTGCGCACGCTTGCACTTAGTAGAGTATGGAAGGCCAGAGACACCCAGCTATCCTCCATCTTGTTTTTCCAGGCCAGGACTCTCACTGAACCAAGCACACACTCAGTTAGACCAACTGGCCTGTGAGCTCCGCCACGTCTGACTTTGTACACGGGCTCTGGGGATCTGAACTCAGGTCCTCAGGCTTGTGAAGTAAGCCATTTCCCCAGCTCAAGAATCAACACTTCAACTTCTAAGGGAGAGCTGCTAACCAATATGGACCCTTATTAAGATGCCTGGGACAAAAACAAACAAACAAAAAAATAAACAATAACAAAGAAGCCGACAAACATGGAAGAAGTGAGGCTGCTCCTGAGGACTGATCCCAGACAGGAAAAACTTTGTCACGGAGGCTTGCCCCTGGGCTCTGTTCTGAGCAGGCCCACTTGGGTCTCATCCATGTCATTTTTCCAGCCCAGTGTGGTCAGAATTCTTGAGGAAAAAATCTGGAATGAAGTCTGAGCTATCCTCCACATCCCCAAATGTGGTTCAGCATCTCTGGACCAAGACATCCACAAGATGAGAAGCATACAGCAAGAGGAGGTGCTGCTGATAGCCAAAGCCCCATGTCTGGGCTCTATGCACCATGGATCCTCTGTCTAGAAAATATTCCAAGCCATGCCGGCAAAGCATAGCGTTTAGCATAAACCTGGCAAAACACTCGATTTTATAAATAAAGTTTTATTGAGATATAACCGTGCTCTTTCTTCCTGTAAAGCTCACAAAGCACTTTCTATCCTAGGAGCAGAAAGAGGACCCAGGCAGGTTCTCCCTACTATCAGCCCCAGTGGCCTGGGCAGCCAGCCCAGTGCGATGACGCACTCTACGGCCCTAGCAGAGCTGGCTGAGGGCAGGATGTGTCAGCCTAGGCCTCCTTTCTGAGAGAATGTTCCCACAGAGCTGCTGACAGCCCAGCCAAAGTGATGGGCTGGGGAGAGTAGAGAGGAAAGTCTACAACATGTCCTCTGTTCCCACTGCCTCAGGGTCACTAGAGCTGAAACCGGCAGTCAGCCTGGAGCCACAGGCATTCAATCTGTCATGAGAGCCCAGGAAGAGGCCTAGCTGAGACACTGCTCTCCATCCCAATTATGACCCAATGAGACTTAACCCGGAAGCACTCTTGGCTCTCAATGGCAACATGAAGCCAGCAGAGCCCCGGGACACAGTGTGCCGTGGGCTGGCCAGGTGCCACCTTGGGAGCCAAGGTCATTGAGGCCCAGGCTCTGCAGGAGAGTGGACAGGAGCCAGCCAGGAGCCATGCCCTCCCTGACAGCTTTACAGCCCTGACTCAGTCCTTTAAAGTCACTGCAACAATGACATCATGGGCCTCCCTTGTATGGCATGTCACTGAGTGGGCGGGGCTGCATGCTCTGGAACCCAGAGCCAGGAGGTCTCCTGTTTCAAGCTATGGCAGGTGTGGCCAGCACTCGGGCTGCAGTCCAGGGATGTCTAGAGCCAGGTCTTCCCCCACGTGGAGCCTTGCACAGCTACTGGACTTGCTGCTTGCCCGTAAGGACATTCTGGATACCATCATACGTGGGTGACCCTGACTGGAGAGCAACAGCTCTCTTGTTGTTTGAGGAGCTCTGCCATCTGGCAGGACAACCCTATGAGGGGTCACCTAAGATTCAGCCCCCTAGGTTCAAGGCTAGCCTTTCACACACGGGTCATAGCTCCAAGCCCATGCACAGGACCCTGCCCTCAGCTAACACTGCATTGGGCCTATTGCTGCTCTGTCCCTCCTACTCTCCCAGGAAGAAGCTATTTGCTCCCACCCTGCCCAGCTTTGACTCCTTGATGTCCTATCCACTCTAATCCACCTCCTTCCAGCCGAACCTCATGAGATTCCCAAACATACTAGAGCAGAGGAACCGACTCTGGTGCCCAGTATTTTGTGCACTTTATGTGTGCAGGTGCCATGCACTTGTGTGTGTGTGTGTGTGTGTGTGTGTGTGTGTGTGTAGGTCAGAGATCAACTCATGCACCACCTACCCTGTTTTGTGAAACAAGTTCTCCTCACCAGTATGGAGATCAACAAATTCTGTTAAGGTGGCACAGCCAGCCAGGGATCCCCAGGGAGCCTCTTTCTCCACCTCCCCTGTACTGAGATTTGCAAGTACGCATATTCCCTGGAGTCACAGACTGGCTCTTCCTGGTTGCACGATACGGCCCGCGTTCCCGTCCCCCTTACAGAAGGGTGTGTAGTCATCACCGTCCCTCAGATCGGATCTAACCTCTTCCCAAGGCCCTTCCTTTAACTCTCTCACCACTCTGGATGGAGACCCTGCCTCTGGACAAGATGCACCTTGAGGTCTTAGGAGCTGAGATGTCAGCACATGGCTTCATGGGAGGTAAAAGTCAGGCATGGTATCAGGGTGTGCAGAGGGCTTGTTTGAAGCTTCCCCAGGGCTGGGATGCCCTAGGTAGCAGCAGGGCCTCCCAACCAAGCCCCTTTCGCTCCATGCTTAGCACCCTCTCTCTTCCTGGCTCCACAAGGGTTAATTCAAGCTCCAGAGCTGGGTGGATTTACTGCCCTCCAGCTCTATCAGACCCTGGCTGGAGGGCTCCCATTTCTCCCTAATCACTCGCCCTGCAATCAAAAGAGATAGCCAGGCCTGCGTCGGGGTTGGGCTGCTGCAGCTGCCTGATATTTATTTACTTTTGCTCTGCCGGGGAGGGGAGCGGCTGCAATTTAAAGGTTCAGGTCTCAGCTACCCTGCCCGGTGCAAACCCGCTTAAACACTTCCATATTGCTCTAGTGAGCTGTCACTGGAAGCGGTGCCTGCTCCTCCCACACCCTCTCCCTGGCTAGGGAGCTGAGAAGGCAGGTGTTCCAGCTCACCAGGCTGGCTGGCCAAGGGGAGAGAGAATCAGTCATCCTTCAAACCAGAGCTGCCACCGCTTAGGAGAGCAGAGCAGAAGATTCACAGGCCAGGAACGGCAGAAAGGGGCCACCCCAGGAGGGGGCCATCTCACCCCCAACCACTCACCCAAATGGAAAAACCATCTACACTGCTGCTGGGCCAGTGTAATTCCTGTGCCAAATGGTGCAATTAGCACTTGAGTTGTCAAATGGCCTCCAGACGGCCTTACCGGTCACATCAGAGATTTAATAAGCTTTTAGGCGTTGACCCCTGCCTCGGGCCCCCACCTGCACACCCTATTGGTGAAATCTGAGCCCACAATTAGATCTGATAATGAGAGTCGGGCATTCAGCCTTGAACTTTGCAGCCGCTTCCAGGGGTGCCCAGAGAATCACCCCATGCCCTGACAAATGGACCGCACCCACCTCCACCGCAGAGGACTCAACGTGGCCTGAGGAGGACACCTGGGAGCTCACAGGGGAGAGACTTTAAGGCCTAAGAATTCAAGAGGCTAGAGCTTTGCAGGTCCAGCAGCTCAGTTTCAGGAACTGGTTCTGGCCAATTCCACCTGGTTAGATACATTTCACCTTGTCAACACTAATTGGTGGCCCACTTGTTGACTGTCCCACCCCTCTGTGCTATGAGCTACCAGCTCCATGGTAATGCTTTCCTGGATGGCAGTGGCCGCCAGGAGTCCCATTCTACTGTCCTGTTTGAAAATTAGATTCTATCCCGGAATGGGACAGACTCTCCTGACAGTTACAGAAGAGCCACATAACAGGCACCACTCCAGGGATGTCCCAGGTACCTGCTCATTCGATACAATAACACAAGTGCTATGGCTAGCCAATTTGTAGTTTGGAAAGCCATGTCACAGAGAAGTTAAGCAACTTGCCCAAGACCACACAGCTGGACAGCATCAGAAATAAAACTTGAAGTCAAATCAGGCATCAAAACAAATGTATACAACCATAATCTCATCCGATTTAAAAATCATAATCCGGTTTAAAATGTGTCGATCCAGAGGTGGGCTGCGTGTCATATGTATTAAACAAAGCTTACTTATGGTCTGTGTGAGGATCTGAAAATGCAGGCTTTCTTCCAGAAAAGCTCCACATACTGGGCTCTGGGTTCTGACATACCAGTGAAGGTGAACAGTTCTAAAGAAGTGGACCAGAGCCCTCTGGTCTTGGGTGAGGGAAGACAGGGTGCCTGGCCAGGGCATGAAGGATCTGTGGAGAATTTCATCTCGGTACTTGCCAGGAAGTACTCTGTAGAAGTCAGGTCCAGTTCTTCCTCCCAGCCCCGTGCTCCCAGAAATAAGACTCAGACTCAAAATATGTTTACAAATACCTTGGCTGTATAGGTAGGCTCTTCTCTGACTAGAATCATAACTTAAGATAACCCATTTATTTTAATCTATTTTCTGCCATGTGGCTGGTTACCTGTGTTCAGGCACTCTCTTTCCAGGCAAATCTCCTGCCTGGCATATCCCAGAATCCTCTCTGCCTACAGGATGTCCCACCTCCTATTTCCTACCTAAGCTATAGGCCATCAATCGATATTACTGACAGATGCCTCGTCATATGGACCTAAGATATTTTCTCTACAGCATTCTTGGCAGCCACAGAGGCCAAGGCTGTCTGGAGACTCCATTGGGAAATGTATGTTCAGGTTCCTCCTCTCGGTGACTCTTCTGGGGTCAGTTCCCCATGCTCATCCTCAAGGGGACTCTGGGTTTCATGGCTGTTATGACTGTGTGGCCATTCCTTCAAATGACTGGCACTTGGAGAGAGGCAGTCACATCCCTGTTGACTTGTTAAGGTCATCTGGGGACCACAGGAGACTAGCTCAAACAGGTTACAGGCAGTGTGGCAGTTTTTACAGAAACAGAAGTGCGGGGAGTGGTGGCTTTCAAACCTAACACAAAATGCAAGGCAATGAAGTAGAGGACCCAGCAGAGCAGTCACCGGGGCCAGGCAGGCAAGGGAGGGGGCAGGAAGGGGAGCTGAGTCCAGCTCTGCAGGAAGGAGGAACGGTCTCGCTGAACCCTCTGATAAAGTCTTAGGAAAGGCCAGAAATCAGGAAACCTATTTATCCATGAGGTGGGACTTCTCGTGACAGCCCTGGGACTCAAGTGTGGCTCCTGTGTTCAGAGACCCACAAAGAATGAGCCTGCAGATAAGCTCACGCACACACCACAGAGTGGACTCCACAGCCTGCCGTTCATCAAGGCTCTGTTGCTAAGCAAGAGTCCCCATGGCCTGAGACCATCAACAGGCCCATGCCCCCATGCCTGGACACTGACAATCTCTCTGCTCCACCTGCCTCTGACCCCTGTCCACTTAGAGACCTTTGCTCAGATCCAAGGCACCCTCTCTCAATCCTGATGCGCCCCACAGCAGCCCCCACTCCATGTTACTGCTTCACAGGGTGGGAGTTAACTCGGCTCCACCCCTACACCTGACAGTCACTGAACTCTGGTCCTGCCTGGTGGCTGGACATGCCTGTCTATTCATTGGGTGTCCACCTTGTGTTTTCACCTCCCAAATTACACTCAGCCTGAAGAACCCCACCAGGCAAGCTGAGTTATTGTACCCATGTCACAGGCAGAGAAAACAAGGGCCAGGGATGCCCAGGATCTTATATAGAGGTAGAGCCCCTGTTCAGCAGGCCCAGAAGAATCACACACACAAGGGAGGCAGGGAGTAGAAGGTGAACTGCCTTCTCAGTTCCAAAGTCTGCCTCCAAGCTGGGAGTTTAACTACGTACGTAATAGAGAAACCCTGGGTTCACTTCATATCCCACAAAACAAAATCTTTGTGTAAGCATGGTGTACATCAATAAATGGATCTGGGACTGGAGAAATGGCTCGGTGGTTAAGAGCAGTGGCTTCTATTGCAGAGAACCCAGCTTCAATTTCTAATACACATATAGTGGCTCACAACCATACAAAACTCCAGTTCTAGGGACTCCAACACCCTCTTCTGGCCTCTTCAGGCACTAGGCACACACATGGTGAACAGACATACATGCAGGCCAAATACCCATACACATAAAATAAAACAAATTTGTGTGTATGTGTGTGTGTGTGTGTCCCAGAAACAAGAACCCAATAGTCTCAGGAAGATAGTGTGAAGCCATTGGGCCAGACTGCACATTCCATGTTTTGTTACAACCCTTCTTTGGGAAAATGTAAGCTAATAAATATAGAGCCAGCGCTGAGCCTGTGGCTTCTGGCTTTAGCCAACAGTACTCACAGGGTGGGAATTCTCCATGTCTTAGTACAAAGCTCCGACAAGGACCCCCAAAACTAAGAAGAGTCCCTGATTCTACTTCAGCATGACTTTCAGTAACAGGGACCGGATAACAAGCCAGAGGACCCATCTGTCCCTGTCTGAGGACTCCCTGGAGTCTTCCAGAGATGACATGACATGCATATCTCTCCAGAACACCGACTCTACAGAGCTCCTGAGGATCACTACAGAGTGGATCCAGCTAGGCCTTACCACTCTCCATAGGGAGGCCTACCAGGATTCCTCCACGGCTTCTCCTGTCTCTTAGCTGTAAGGGGGGACAGCATCCTCCCATATCCCTAGACCCCCAAATCCCACATCCAAAAGCTTGAAGTGCTGAGTTACCCTGAACTCGCCTGAACTCAGTCTCCACAGAGAACAGATGAGATGAGAACTGTGGCACCTCCTTCCACATATAGGAAACATACTGAGGTTCAAGGCACCCTGGGCTCAGAGCTGAGAATGGCCAGGGGACAGCTGGGGGTAGCCTGCATTTGAGGAGTCTCTTGGGCACTTTCTCCACAGCCTGATGCCAAATCAAGGGACAGCTCCAGAGGAGCCATGCGTCCTTCTGCTGGGTCTTGGCTGTGGTAAAATCACCTCATGAGAAATGTATGTACAGCAACCCAGCCTCCCTCACTGGCTTGCGCCACCTGGAGAAGACTTGTCTGCCTGGCTCCTCCAATACCCTCTGCTCCCAGGACCAAAGATTACTCCAGTTTCTTGTCAGAATTCCTGACACCAGGACGCAACACAGATTGATCTCTAGTATTTGCCAGTATTGGCCATGTTCCCATGGAAACAGTGTGGACAATGATCCTTGAAGCCCCTGCTGTAGACTGCAGCCCCATAGCCTCCAGGCAGTCTTCCTGGGCTCGAGGGTACTCAGAATGTGCCTTAGCTTACCATTACAGACAGTGAGAATTTATCCTCTACTACACGCCAAGATGTTATCACATCAGGCCAATAGGAAAAGACAAAGGTTCTGAGAGGTCCCAAGGGGTAGAGCAGGTTGGTAAAGAACGGACTCTTACAAGTTGTCATCTGACGCTCACACATGGGGCCTGGGAACACACACACACACACACACACACACACACACAATGTTTTGCTTGCTTGCTTTTTAAAAAGAAAGACAGAGCAACAGAGAACAGTGGAAGCCGGCCTAATTTCCAGAGCCTGACCCAAGCTCCATATCTGCAGGATCAGTGTGTGCTTGTTGTTAATAATGGACCCTGAACGGCCCCTCCAAGTTCTAATGTATGGCTCTGAGGCCAAGGGCCCGAGACTCCGTGTTTTAAACAAACGGTTGTGGGAGTAGGTTGCTATCATTCTCCGAACTCCCCACTACCTCTGACCCTAGCCTGGTGGGAGCATCTTCAGAAGTTGGTACCGAGGGTGAACAAGAGCAGTCCTCCTGCACAGCGCCCCTGCAGGCCACGCGGTGCACTGCATTCCACCGCCCCTCCTGTCTGGGAATCACCCTCTGCCCAACACAAAGAATGGGAGGAAACCGGAATTCACCACCCACCCACCCCCACCCC
>NW_022196905.1:259848309-259902599 GCF_008632895.1 Mastomys coucha
AGGGGCAGAGGAGTGGTTGCCGGCGGGAGCTGGGCTACGGGGCTGAGGGGCCTGGGAAACACTCCCCCACCCCCACCCCGCAAAGCCCAACTGGCCAGGGCCATCACAGCCAGAATCTGCAAGCTCATCACTGCTGGCTTGGAAACCTCACCAGGGACAGAGCACAGGACACGTCCTGCTGGGCAGAGATAAGAGAGAACCCCAGGTTTTCTCACCGCTAGGCAGCCCCTGGGGAGCAGAATGCTGGCTGGCCCTGGCTTGGATGACTGTGAGAAAGGTGCCCAAAACAAACACACGAGGAAGTCCTGCCTGCCCCCTTCACCCTTCACCTACTTTGGGATAGGACTTCTAGGGGAGAGGAGGGGTCTTCAACCACGTGGGATAGACTGCCTACTAACCTGGCTATTGAGCTCAACCTGAATGACTGGACTCTACCATCAGGCCTACCTCAGTGGTTTGTGGGGCCCTGGGCAAGTGCTTATGCCTCAGTTTCCCTACCTGAAAAATGGCGCTGCAGATAGTGTTCAAGATTCACACCAATTCTTATGGCAGGAGTCACAGATGGACTGCTAGAAGTCCGGATCTCAGATTCCTGCCCAACTTCTCTGCCTGTCAGCTGGGGCTTCTCCCCAGTTCTCCACTTGGACTCTTTCCCTGGGTAGAGAAGGCTGTCCAGCCAGAGGCAAGCTCAATGGTGCTCAGACGCCTCAGACCTGGCCCAGGCCTGGCGAGCGGAAGGTTGGAGCTCATCCACATTCCACGGGCTTGTGCCATCTCTACAGCTGAAACAAACGAGAATATTTGACCTGTTTGTACACATTCATTAATAATAATGGCCAGCAGAGGAAAAGCTGGCTTTCCCAGAGTGTGCCCAAGTATGGGCACCCTCCCATGCCCTTCCCAACCCCAATGCCCTGCCCTCCACAGTGAGGGAAGCATAATATGAAACCGAAAACCTCCATCTAAGATCCCCTGGTACTGATCCGGAGCAGGTCTTCCTCCCCATCTGTCCCCACTTTGTCCCTTCCCTCCTGTGAGCCTCTCTAGGCTCCCTACCCTCTCCATGTATCTCTAGATGTCCTTACAGGATGTTGGAACAGTGATGAGCACATGAAGGGTCCAAAAAGTCTAAATCTAAATCTGATTGAATCAGTTTTATCTCCCAGATTTGACTTACACCTGTGTGGTCCACCAGGGATGCCCTGCCCTTTAGAGATGTCTGGAGGGTTCTCGGGAGCTTTGATGGTCCCAGCTGCCAAGGATTTGATTCCTTAACCCCAGAGGAGTAGAATGCATTCGGACCAAGCCAGTGTTTGGTGTATATATGGGTTGTGTGGGGTGGGGGTCGGGGGTGAACACTAAAAAATCTGCCAGAGGCTTGTCTGGTGGTTTATGTTGATGTCGCATCTTCCCACCCAAACCCAGTGAGGCTCTTCCAAGTACAAGCGCTGCCCTTTGTTAGGGTGGACAGGTATTAAAATGGGGGGAGAGGAAATAGACAGCCTGTCTGTTGCCACAGAGACTCCAAAACAGCATCTTCGGGGCCCCACACATGCACCTGGCCCACTTAGTCACCCCTGTCCAAGGGTAGCACTGTACACTATGTTCTGTTGAACATAATCAGGAACCAGGCTGCCACGAGACTTCCCACGCTGGCATACGTAATTACATAAAGCAAGCATTAATTAGCAGGTCTAGGAGGCGAGATGGACTCTAGAACAGACATGGTGGGGACCTTCAAACCACCTCTTCATCCGTGTTCAAACCAAACAGCAATGAATCTCAGCTAAACAAACTAAGCCACAGAGCAAGTAGGCATAGCAGGTGCCAACAGGCATGCTGTCCCAACCTGGCGGAATATACTCTCTGATCGCCCGCCGTGGAATGAAACTATAAAATACATGTAGACTGAAGTATGCCGGACCAGTGGGCATTGATGAGGAAATAAAAAGAGAAATTTTGAATTTTGTTTTAAAGCCAGTGAACACAGCATAAGATGGAGTCAGAGCAAAACGCAGATATTTGACAAAGCAGAGATAACAAATAACCCACTGACTCAGGAACCAGAAAGCAAAAGCAAAACAAACTCGGGTTAGCAGAGGGAAAGAAATAACAAAGATATAAAATTTAGATAAAAACAAAACAAAACAAAACATAAAAGACCAATGAAGAAAGAGTCAGTGGATTTTTTTTTTAATCTTTAAATGAAACACAAATTCTTAGCTGAGCTGATCAAGACAAAAGGACAGACACTCAGAGAAGTAAAATTAGAGACAAAAATGGAACGTTGTAACCAACAGTGCAGAAACACGCAGGCTCCTGGGAATGGTCACAAACAACCAAGTGAGTCGGAAAACCCAGAAGGAATGGATGCATTCTGGCCCTGTAAACCTGCTAAAAGTGAACCGCCAGAGCATAAAACCTACACAAACCAGTTGCAAGTGATTAGGCTGCCTCAGTAGTCAAAAGCTTCCAGGGAAGAAAGGAGCAGGCATGGCTGCCTTCACCAAAAGGATAAAGACTTCCTTCCAACTGCTCCGGAGGATTGATGGGTGGAAATGGTTGCAAGCTCTTTCTACATCAGCATTTCCTGGATACTAAGATCAGACCAGAGTATGTAAGAAAAATGGAGAGACGAAGGGAGGAAGGGAAGGAGGAAGAGAGGGAGGGTGGGAGGATGGGAGGGATGGAAGGATCAAGGGAGGAAGGGAAGGAGGGGGAAAGGGAGGGATGGACTAAGGGAGGGAGGGGGAAGAGAGGGAGGGAGGGCCTGATAACCATATCTAGTGAACAAAGATACACGAGTTCTCAACAAATATTAGCAAACTGAGCCTAAGGCGCACCAAAAATACTGCATGTGGCAGGAGAGATGGCTCAGCCAATGCCACCACACACCTGCTTACCTGAGTTTGTGTGAACTCTCACAAAGACCCAGATACAGGGCCATGCACAGTTAAACCTCCTGGAAGCTTATGAGTCGCTCACTGAAGCCCCCAGAATAGGGAAGAAGCAAGAGAGATGCAGCTTCAAAACAGGGTAGGAGAGGACCGATTCCTGAAAATGTCCTCAGGCTTCCACTTGCATGCCATGCAGAACCGTGCGCGCACGCGCGCACATACACACACACATCAACACTCACACAGACTCTTACACACTCACACACACACTCATACACACTCTCACATACACTCATACTCACACACACACACTCATGCTCACATACACACTCATACACACTCTCACATACACTCATACACACACACTCATGTTCACACACACACTCACATATACTCACACACACATACACACATGCTCACATATATTCTCTCACACACTCCCACATAGACTCACTCTGTCTCTCACACTCACACACTCACCAACTCTCTCACACACACTCACACATACATTCACACACACACAATAAGTAAATCAGTGACTTAATAAGAAGTATCCCCCTTACACAAATAAAATGAGAATAATGCACATCACAATGAAGTAAAATTTGACACCTAAAGTAAAATTTGGTGCCTAAAACACAGGCAAACAACATGATGTCACATGAACAGAGTGAAGGAACATCTCGAGGATATAAACAAAGTGTTCCACAGAAGTCCACATCCTTCAGGATGGAAGCACTGGAAAAATAAGTATAGGAGGAGCATGCTCAAAAATAATAAAGTGTGTGTGTAAGAGAGACCCTATCAGTGTGTGATGCATGTGTGAGTGTCTGTAAATGTGTGCATATGTGGGAGATATGTATGTGTATCAGTGTGTGTGTGTGCGTGTGTGTGTGTGTGTGTGTGCGCGTGTGCATGTGTGTCTGTCTGTCTGTCTGGTGTATGTATGTGTGTGTGCATATGTAGGGGGTATGTATGTGTACCAGGTGTGTATGTGTGTGTATTTGGTATGTATGTTTGTATGTGTGTGTATGTGTGTGTATTTGGTATGTATGTTTGTATGTGTGTGTATGTGTGTATGTGTTTGTGCGTATATATGTGTGTATATTTGTGCATGTGTGTATGTATGTGTGTGTATATGTGTATAAGAGTGTATGTGTGTATATGTGTGTATGAATGTATGTGTGTCAGGTGTGTGTTTGTGTGTGTGTATGTGTGTGTGTTTGTATGTGTTTATGTATGTGTGTATATGTGTGTGTACATATCTGTATGTCAAACCCACAGCCAACATCATACTGAGCGGGGAAAGGCTGAACTCTCTTCCTCCAAGGTAAGGAGTGTGTGTTTTCTCCTCCTGCTAGGCTAGGCTAGGAGCTAGAAGTCATAGCCCCACAATAAGATGAGAAAGAAAGAGCAGCAGGACCAAAAAGGAGGTGTTGGGTGGTCCGTTTCTAGGGGGATGAAGAATGCCCTACCTGATAGATGGGGGATGAAAGATACCCTACCTGATAGACAGGCACTGGGGAGGAGCTTGGCTGATGGTACAGTCTGTGTCTGATGCCCAGGTACATACAAACCAGGAATCTAGAAGGTGAGCTAAGGAACCACACAGTTGGTGCTTGGTAACTGTTAACACTACGGCCTTTGCTCAGAATGCTCAAGGTGGCCCCATGAGAGGGTTCTGGGGACTCCTCCCACATTATAGACTGAGGCAATGCAGTGCAGCCTGAGGAAGACGTCTAAATATGGGGAGATTGCTGGTACCCAACAGTCAGTGCTTGGAGAGGAGTCAGAATGGTAACCATGGCCCTTGACTCCATCTGTAGGCACAGCAGCTCGTGGATAGCTAGAGATGGCCTCTCCCCAGAATAGAAAGCCATGATGTAGGAGAGGCTGAGAATCTTGCCCATGAATCTGATTCTCAGGGGGATGTGTTTCTCTAGTATGTAAACATCTTCCTCAGTTTCATTCCTAGTGGGGCAAAGACGGAAATATTCAAAGCACCAAGTGCCCAACGTCTCATCAGAAGTGCTGTCTCATCTGAGGTGGTGGTGTCTCCTCATTGTCCAACCAGAGAGGCCCGAATGACCCTCAAGTCTGTCCCACAGGCTCCCAGTCCTGCTGGCTGCCCACATATCACTCCCTGCTTGATCCAATGGATTTATATGTTTACCTTGTTGCAACCAAATATCTAACAGAAGCACTGTTGGGTGTTCAGGCCCATGGACCATCAGGATGGACCATCAGGGCAGGAGAGGGTGGAAGGCAGCTAGAGGGGCTTGGCCAATGGCTATGGAGGGCTTCCAACATAGCAGACAGGAGGTGAAGCCCCCATGATGGAAGCAGGGTGGGGTTACAGCCCTTAAAGGCTCACCCTCAGTGACCGAGGACCTCTGCCAGGCATGCCCCCAGCCCTAAAGATTCTGTTTTTTCCCAAAATGATACCAAGCAGCAGAGGCCTGGGTATTCGAACCCAGGAGCCTGTGGAGGATCTCTGACATATAGAGCTCAACAAGAGTAGCTTTCACCTGTTGACTTCCTGCTACACTGGCTTCCACCCTGGCCACACTGCCCCCATTACGACCTACAACCAGTCTTCCATGCCTTGCTATCCCTTCAGCTTCCAAGTGCTAGCCCTCCTCCTGGACCCAGGAATACAAGGATGGAGTGAGCAGGGAACCTGAGCTACACTGCCTGAGCAGAGAGAAAGGTTAGAGCTGGTTCTGCAGTGTATCCCAGTCCACACCCCGCCACACACATGCTGGACAAAGTTCCCAGAGGACAGTTGATTCTGGCATCTGAGCTGGTCTCAACCCCTGTGTCCCAGTGGGTCTGAGGCCCACAGGGAAGCAGACTGTAGGACAGTTGTCTCCCTGGAGGCCCTCAGCATTTATTATTATTATTATTATTATTTTGTAGAAGTAGCTTCCCGTTGGCCTTCATCTCTGTGAGTTCAGGAATGTACCCAGAAGTCCTCAGACTTATGTATCTAGGGTGGGAGTCTAAGACCCCACATGCCTAACCTGGGCTGGTGGGAGCCACTTAGGTGAAAGAACACACCTCCCTGATCTCTAGCACATTAGGGACTTTTGTTTAGTGTTTGCTTGGCCCCCTCCTCCTGCAAGCCAGAGAAAAGCAGGACCCAGCAAGTCTGAGAACACCCAGCTAGGTGGCATCAGAGAGGTGGGGCGGGTTGTTCTTCAGTGCTTCTTCCAGAGTTTGGAGGCCATAGCAACAATCATACCAGACCTTTACTGGGTGCCCCCTGCCAACCATGCTCTTCTATCCCAAGTGCAAAGCTCTGGAAAGCAAGATGTAAGCCACAGCTGATGCAGAAGAAAACAGCCAAAGGGCTAAACATATAAGAAATTCACTAAACAAGAGGCAGAACCCCACACGAACCCAAAGCTGCTCTCTCTGGCACCTTCACTCCCTACACTGCGAAGCCTGTTAAGAATGTGTGGGCTGCCCACTGGCAGTGGTAGTGAATGCCTTTTATCCCATCACTTGGGAGGCAGAGGCAGGTGGATTGCTGAGTTCAAGGCCAGCCTGGTCTACAGAGTGAGTTCCAGGACAGCCAGGGCTACACAGAGAAACCCTGTCTCAAAAAAACAAAAACAAAAAGAAGAAGGAGAAGGAAATGGAGATGGAGACGGAGACGGAGATGGAGAAGAAGAAGAATCTATGGGCTGGGGCCAGGGGGCAGGTCTAGCTCAACTGATAGGGTGCCTGACTTGACTACCATGCAGGAACCCCTAGGTTCCATCCCCTGGTGTCTGCCATCCCCACCCTCAGGAAGTAGAAACAGGGGGATCAGAATTTCAAGGTCATACTCAGCTATACGGAGAGTTCAAGGCTAGCCTGGGCTACATGAGATTCTGTCTCAAAAAGGGAGTTTTAAAAAGTATTTTAAAAGTACTGTCCCTAGCCTGGCAGTGGTGGTGCACACCTTTAATCCCAGCACTTGGAAGGCAGAAGCAGGTGGATTTCTGACTTCGAGGCCAGTCTGGTCTACAAAGTGAGTTCCAGGACACCCAGGGCTATACAGAGAAACCCTGTTTCGGGGGGAAAAAAAAAAAAGTACCGTTCCAAACCGAAGTTACCAGTTCTCCCTGTCTCAGCCCTCAGAGAGTGTTAAGATTCTTAAGTGTCCAGAGAGGTTATTGACATTCTCCACCTCAACTCGTTGGGCGACACCAGCAGGTGAGTTTGGAACCACCACCAGCTTGCCTTCAGTGTGGTGGAGTGTGAAGAGTGGCTTACAAGCATGGCCGGAAGGTTCCAGAAAGCCTGGAGCATTTATGCACCACGGGCCTGAGTTCCAGGTAAGGGGAAATCAGCTGCCAACATTGTACAAACATGAAAGTGAGATCCAGGACCCTGGGTTCCCAAGGGGACGAAGGGAGAGCATCATCACAGAACAGCACCAGGGAACTGGGTGATGCAGGAAGCTTTCCTCCATGCTGTGTAACCACTGCCCCTGCTGGCCAAATAATATCCCCAGAAAGAGCCATGCTGGAGAGATCTGGACTATACTGCTCCTGGAGGACATGCAGCTAGCTGGGAAGGGCTTTCCCTCTCAAGGCTCACTCTCCTGAAGTGTGGAAGAATTTGCACAAGAAGCCTTGTTTTGGAGAGGCTTGTGGGGCTCGTTTGCCCAAAGGAACATAGGGACTTCCTCCACACACCCAGTTCAGACCTGTTAGCTGATCCCTAAATGCCAATCCAGGGTTTCCTGTCTCCTTCCAAGAGGACTGCCCAAGGGTAGGCAGTGGTATGCAAAGGGGCACAATGAAACTCCTGGGATCCTTCAGGGCCAGCTCCCCATGAAGCAACAGAGGTGAGGGTCCTGGGGTGAAGGCTGCATACCTCCGGGGTCTCCTGGTCTATTGGGGTCTGTGTTTCTTTTTACCTTTTAACTAAAACATAGCACCAAAGATAGGCCCTGATTGCCTTCAGCTGTCAGGAGGGACTGGAGCACATCTCCCCACCTTTATGCTTAGAGATCAATCGTGTCTTTCTCAGAAAACAAAAATTGAAAAGTTTACAAACATAAGGTGCAGTCTCTGAACCTGCACGCTATTGGTGACAGATGCAGCCGATGCCTGCCAGCAGCGACTCGGGCCTCCCAAGCTGCCCTGGTTACTTCCACATGAAGAGGGGGAACTGGGTCTGCTTTCTCCCCTTCCACGGGAGGAAAAAAAAATCTCCAAAGGGGTGGGATGGCTGCACCAATGGTGAAAACCCACCAACTTGCCAGGCAAAGGGAAGCGGATGGTCACAGCCAGGCAGGCTAGGGAGTTCTTGATTTAAGGCCCCTTCCCCCTTCCCTAGCCAGGAGTCCTGCACATCAACCCTGAAAGTCCTGCCCTGCTTGGTCTCTGAAAGCTAAAATATTTTCAATTAAATGAGAAAATGTTTGCTGTCGAGTGGCCTATTACAGCTGTCACCATCCTGATTTCTAGAAATAAACAAGACTTCAAGAAGGTGGGCCTCGGCAGAAACGCAAGTTAACACTAATTGGTGGGGTAATTAAATTATCCCCTAAGCCAATGTGCCAGGTGACCGGCTCTTTCTGTGCATAAGCCCTCCCTCCGATAACAACCCCTCCATGCGAGACTGTGGAAATGTGAATGGCTCTTACCAGAGCTGCCCCCTTTTATTTTCTAGAGCTTTCTACATATCAAATAGCTAAGAAACCAACGCACACGGGGTTGGTTCACATTTTCTCCGGATCGTCTTACAGAAGCTTGCTCCATACAAACACGGCCCAACACACAAAGTTTATTTTCTAATGTGTTAGTATCTTGCACAAGAAAAATAGCGCTAAGTTCCAGGAAGATTTATTTACGTGGTAACTGTCCGCTGGTGCCTGCCGCTCAGCTCAGAATGACTTTCTCCCAAAGGGCAAAATCTTTAAACCAGAACAGAATTTATTTAAACAGCTGGTGCTTTCTTTTTTTTCTTTTTTCTTTTTCTTTTTTTTTTCTTGCACAATCATTTTATTAATACACGAGCCCTTGCTGTGAACGGAAGGTAACTAATTCGTACAATTTGTAAATACATACAAGCATAAAAGCTGGTGTGTCAATCAATTAAAATTTCAAGAAACGATAGGAGATTAATTACTACCAGACCAGATGAAGTCACGCTTCTCCCCCTGCAGCTCTGTCTTTCCCGTCACGTGGAGTGTGGAGCAGAAGGAAACCTCACACTCGTCCCCAAGAAGAAAGAGCCCCATTCTGAAAAAGGAAATCAATCTTTTTGCTGCTTTTGTGGAATCCCAGATCGTCTGAGATATTTTGCCGACACTCAGACTGCCTTGTAGATTAGAAATGGCTCAGCTAGTGGCTGCCTAACAGAAATTAATGAGCCACACTGTCCATCAAGGTCATCTGAAATGTCTGTAGATTAAACACTCAGTGCGACAAACCATGGGACCACATTCTTAGGGAGATGGGTAAAAAAAAAAAATGTTCATTTGAGGAAGAAGGTGAAAATTCTTCCCAACCAGGAGACAGTGACAGGAGAGAGCTAAAGCCAGGAGCAGTCAGTGTCTGACAGGTGCTAATGGGAAGACACAGTGAGTGGCTTGGGCTCAGACTCACCCCACCATCCTCCGAGACTGGATCCCCATCGTGACTGACACCTGTCAATTGAACTCCGTGGGCACTCGGTCTCCGTGGTGATCGTGAGAGCAGAGAGTGCGTGGTCAGGCACCTTTGAGATAGTAAGTGTCCCCTAAGTGCCCCACACCTCTATCCCACCCATTGCTGTTGCTGGAAGCATCTCCCCAGGCCCTTTCCTAGGGATCGGGACATTTGGTGACAGACATTTGGCTTAACTACTTTAAATAGTCTTTGAGAGGTGGCACCTTGCAGAGGCCTCATAGAGGAGTCTCCTTTCTGTTGAAGTTTGGCAGAGATGGGCTTGCAGCAGACCTCACTGTCCTGCCCTCCCCACCCCCACTCTGCCTTCCTGTCTCTAGAAGTCACAGCACCATCTACTGGGCAGCAGCCAGACAAGAAAGGTTGCTTTCTGTTCAGGGGTCCAGACTGAAGAAGGGAATGTGGATTGATGGGAAGCACAGAGAAACGGTTGCCTGCCGCTCTGTTGGCACTCTGGTCTATCGCCTGTTGTCCTACCTTAAAAAAAAATGCTGTTTTTAATCGTTTGAGAGTTCTGTGTTACAGAGAATTTCTGAGTAAAAGATATCTTCCCTTTCATTTACCCCTCTGTATACCTCCCGAGGTTACAGGTGCTAGACACACATATATACACAAGCACACCAAACACACACATACTTAATGCACACATGCAGTCACCCCTATACACATGTGCACACACACATGCACACATACATATGCACATGCACAAATACACAATACACATACTACTGATTTAGGTAAAGTGCTTTAAAAACAAATATTTGGTTTTTTTAGTGTGCATGTGTGTGTGTGTGTGTGTGTGTGTATGTGTGTGTGTGTGTGTGTGTGTGTTGTATGTGCATGCACTTGCACATATGTATGTGTGCCCATGGAGGTAGAGGCACGGGATCACTTGGAACTGGAGTTGCAGAGAGTCGTGAGCTACCTGATGCAGATGCTGGGAACCAAAGTGGGTGCTCTGGAAAAGCAGCAAGAGCTCTTAGAGGCTCCACCGGCTCCGCCAGCTCCGCAGCCCCTGGTGGAGTTCTTTAATCCTTCCTGGACCCTATGGGTTTCCAGAACACAAAGCACAAGACAGGACTAACCCAAATATTATTCCAATTTTTTTCCAGGCACTTAAGCAAAATAACTTCTTTTTTACACTTATGTAGCTTTTGTTATAAATACAATCACAGTCCAAGCCCACATCTGCCTAGTGTCGGTCTCTGGATTTTCCTATGCAAATAGCCAGCCATCCTTCTTCCTTGTATCCGCTCGTTCTGCGGTTCAAATAGTGCTTTCTCTTTGTAACGAAAGGCAAAGTGCTCCTGTTACCAGATAGCCTGACTTGCATGTGTGTTTCGATGTAGAAAGACAGAATTTCCCGTGGCCTAGAACATTCATTTTTGTTTTCTTTACATTTTTTTTCAGTGTTTTAAGGCATTGGGAAGATTTTTTTTTTAATGGCAACTTAGGTTTACAAATTAAAATTACAATCAAATTTATTTTGTATCACAGTTCACCCATTCTAAAAGAGGAACGTTTTACTGGGTCTTGTTTCTCATTATTATACATCATAAAAAAATAATAAGTGATCTCGGACCCCCAAGGCCAGGCTTGCTATCATGTTACAGTCGCAGGCTGTCTCGTTTCGGGAGTGTGGAGAAACCAGAGTATTTACTTTCTGTAACTTAATTTCTCACTCAATAGAGTTTGAAAGCTCTGGATATTATAAAGGCAAACTCATTTTCTGCCGGAATAAAATGAGAAAATGAAAATTTTGAAATTCATTTTATTTGGTAAATTCAGTAGGGACTCCCCCATGAACCCCTGAGATAAAACAGCCCACCCTGTTTACTTTCCTCCTTCTTTTAGAGCCTTAAAATGAAAATAGAAGTTCCTCCCTCCCCTTCCTATGTGATGTTTGTGTAGAAATTCTAGAATCTCCTTCCTAAATGCGGAGAGCAGAGCTCAGGCTGCCTGCACTGGTCCAGGAGAGCCAGGAGGCTGGGGAAAGTCACCCCAGAGCTGAAGCGGGGTTCAGAAGCTCAGGACTGGAGGGCTGGAAGGCTGGAGGGAAAACTCACGGTTCTGGGTCCACTTCCCAGCCTGATCCGGATTCCAAAAGGAACCGAGACTGATTTGTGCTGAACCAGAAATGAGCATCAGGAAGCTGGCAACATCGCTAACCAAACAATCGATTGTAGAAACACAACAAATTAAAAAAAAAAAAAACAAAAAAAACAAAAAACAAACAAACAAAAAAAAACCAAAAAACAGAAAAACAAAATCAGGGTTTTTTCCATAATAGAAAAGCGAGTGAGGAGCGGGGAGCGGGCAGGAGATATTTTAACTTTTTCCAGGGCCTGTTTTGGCCCCAGGTCAGCCTATGTTGAAGCTTTGGGGTATCAGCCTGTGTATCCGTGTTATACGAAGGCTGCTTTGACAGGCTGCCGTGAATCAGGCTGAATGAAATCCCCAAATTCCCTGCATGAGACAGCCATTCATTCTGCTGCAGATCTGCGGTCCATGCCTTAAATTCAGCAGCCCTAGCCTCTGGGGAACTCCTTGGATGACAGGAAATGGGGACATGTTAAGAGCATTTCATCGGCATTTGCCTCCAAGCTGGGGAGCTGGGGTGGACATTTAATGATTGGTCCCACCATGAAGATAGATGGAGTGAGGGAGACAGAGTGTTCTGAGCATATGGTCAGCATCCTGTGGCCTGGTGACCAGAAAGATTTCACCCTGGATGCCCATGAAAGGGATAAAAACAAAGAGTTTGCATTCTGCAGTGGGGCCATGTTTCAAATTCATTAAAGGGCGGTTCTCCACAGCTGCGGTGTCTCGGGAAAGGATGACCAGTGTTTTGTGTTTGTGGTGTGGGGATGTGCACGGGTGCCCGTGTCTGTGTGCATGCATGTGTGTGACTGGTGTGTGTGTGTGCGTACCTATGCATGTGTGCTTTAGAGATGCATGTATGTTTGTGTCTGTGTGTGTGGTCTGTGTATGTATGTGTTTATGTATGTAGGTATATGTGTATATATGTTCTTGTGTTTATGCATATGTCGTATGTATACACGTGTGTGTGATATGTGTGTGTGTATGTGTATGCACTCATGTGTGTTTTCTTCCCGAGATCAAAAGGATAAAGAACACGTCCCTCCAGCCAACTAAACACTGGCGTGCAGAAACGTACAGTCTGTGTATAACAGTGTCCTGCAGGAACCCGTCTTGAATTTTTTTCAAGTCCTCTCTTTGATCAAAAGCCGGCAGAAAATTCCATTTCTTCTCGTTCTGTTGCATTTAACATGGACGAACGCGGGGTGAGTTTAAACAAACAGCTGGCTGGAGCATGAATACGCCTTTCAGTCTGCGGAGCTTGAGGTGGGCTGGATCCACGGGAGGGGTGGCAGGCAGGGGATTAGCTGGAGGAGGAAAAAGCTCAAGAGTTGAGGAGGCAGCTGCTAAGACTGTCCTAAGCCCCTGCAAGAGACCGAAAGCTGCCTCTACACCCCGAGCCCGCACCAAGAGGCCACACTGTTGAAATTCTTCTGCCTGGAAGATAAATGGCCTACTTTACTCTCAAGTGTCAAGTAGAGAAAACAAAACAAAACAAAAATCCCTTCCAAGTGGATTTTCGGAGGCTAATCCGCCATCCACCCGAGCGCAGCAAGAGGGTGCCTGGGAAGAAGGGGAATCAGGGGTCTCCTGACTCCAGCACCCAAGGGTGGGATGCAGGGAGAAAGGCTAGGGCCAGGTTCTGGTACCTTTGAGGTGCGGCCTGAGGCTGACTGCCCCTGCCAACAAGGCACTCCTGTCAGCTTCTTGGGTCCAGACTCCAAAGAGCTCAGATATGCCACAGAGCACTCTGGCTGATGAGGCACCCCAGGGCATCACAGCCAGCCTACATAGTGGGGCACATGGACACTTGGAGGCTGCTGGTGGTGATAAGGGTGGGATTTGGGGGTATTTCTGAGTCCAGTAAGGAGTTAGCTAGTTCACTGAGACTTCCTACGTCACTGTCCGCTGCTGGCTACCATTCACGCTGAGGCTTCCGTTTGAAGAAGGCCATTGTCAGCCTAGGCCATGACAATTTTCCTTGGCTGCTGAGATCTGGAATCTTCCTCAGCTGTCACATCCTGCAGGAGAAGACAATGGTCCTATCAGATGCCATCAAAAGAACCCAGCCCAGCCAAGGCAGGAATCCGATGGCCAGGTAGGTAATCACAAAGAACTACCTGGGAGTTCTGTCCAACTCTACCTTCTGATCTCCCCTTGACTGGATGCAGCCCTCAGAGCTCGGGACAGGCACGGGGAGAAGGAGGGAAGAAAAAAAACGTCACCCTGAGTGGCTGGCTAACGGCTGGAGAAAGTTATTAGCAACCAGGCATGACCTCAGGGAGGGCAGTTAATAATGGAGAGGCATTTTGTGGAGATTTGAGCCAGAGGAGACAAAGCAGAGCAGTAATTACAAGCCGACAAGATTGAATTGCTGTGCGGAGGAGGCTCTGATAGCCATCCAGCCGGTAAATGTCCCTCTAGCCCTTGGGACAGTCTGCCTTTCAACCATGCTGGAGCAGGCTTAGTTCAAGCCTCGGGGAAACGATGCGTCCATTAACGTGAGAAAGGAAGCAGGTAGAGGCCAGTTGCTATGTCTGGAACACACTGAACACACATCGCTTTCCCCTTTGACGGTCTTTTTCTGAAGTACTGGAAAACAAACCTTAGCTATCACAAGGTACGGGCAAAAGAATTCAGAGATCGGATGTTCGTGGGTGTGTGCACGCAAACATGTTTTGTTTAGAATGTATTTATTTTAAACGACAGCTTGGTTCTTCTGGCCAAAAACCCCCCTCTTTCAAACTATCACCCTGACTCCCACAGAGCTGCCATCATGAATGTAAACACAGCGTTCCCCACCAGCCTCTTGCTGGAATGTCCTGAAACGCCAGCAGCCACGCTTTCATTTTATGGCAGACGTGGCTTCGTGGCACAGTGTGTGGGTACAGGACAAGTTAGCAGAGGAGCCTCATATAACTTGTAAGTGACACTGGGGCCAGGAGGGGGACTGGGCTGCCCAGCAGGCAAAAACCCGAGGTGCAACCCAGAGGTCTCACCTTTATGAGGGCCCAGTGAGCTGGGGACCGAGGCTGGGACCTCAGAGCTTCTCATTGGGCCCGTGATGAATTAGATGAGGGGTGGATTGCCCTCCTGGGGCACCAAGTGCTAGAAAACCAAGTTTTATTAGCCTAATAAAATAGAGGGGGGACTGTCCGGAGCATTTCAGCTGGAAGAATAAATCCTGAGGAGTGAAGAGAGGCAGCTGCCTTTGAGGATATGAGGAGAATGCAGGGCAGGAGCCGCTCCCAGAACCACCCTGTGTGCATTCCGGTGTAGAAGCCATGCACAGTGACAATTCACTCCAGTCTGCTCAGTACCAAAGCCAGGAAGGCAAGATGAGTGAAGACCCATGTGTACAGCACCAGGGAGCCCGGGAGAGCAAGTCTGTCCCTTCCTTGACAGAAAACACTATACATGAGTCTCCTGGAAGCAAGGCTAGGGGATTTACAGAGCAAGCACACCCCAAGCAAGTAGGCACCACAAGTAGGCTTCATATAGGAGCCTGTGTCTCAGATCTAGGAGGACAATGAGGTTCTAAGGATGGAAGCTGCACATTGCCCTGAGAACTGCTTGGCTGCAAAGCTCCTGGGTCCTGAGCTTGAAGCAGAGACAGATCCGTGTGTGTGTGTGTGTGTGTGTGTGTGTGTGTGTGTGTGTGTGTGTGTGTTTTCAAGGCTAATTTGGTCTACATAGTGAGTTCCAGGCCAATCAGAGCCACACAGCAAACTCTGTCTCTAAACAAACAAACAAAAAAATAAAGCAAGCAAGCCAGCAAGAGGGCTCAGTGTGTGAAGGCACCTGGGACCTGCATGCAATTTGTCCTCTGACCTGCATACAAGTACCGGAGTACCCATGAACCCACACACATGGAACAAACATTTTAAAGACTTCTTTTAAAATGTGACTGCCTGTTAAAAATAAATCAATGGTTGTCAGGCAGTGGTGGCGCACGCCTTTAATCCCAGCACTTGGGAGGCAGAGGCAGGTGGATTTCTGAGTTCCAGGCCAACCTGGTCTACAGAGTGAATTCCAGGACAGCCAGGGCCACACAGAGAAACTCTGTCTCGAAAACCCAAAAATAAATAAATAAATGGTTGATCACATGTCAGTCACACTGCCTCACAGGGGCAGTTCATGACAAGGAAACATGAAATGAGTGGTGGGTGTGCTCGCTCGCTCTCTCTCTCTCCCTCCCTCGCTCTTTCTCTCTCTCTGAGTGTGTGTGTGTGTCTGTGTGTGTGTCTGTCTGTCGGTCTGTGTGTTAGTCTTCCTACCGAGGCCACCTTGAATCAATCTCACTGCTTGGATTACAGGATGGATCCTCCCAAGCTTTGAGGCTAACAGTATCATCGGGCTGGGTTAGGACTCCTGGGCATCACCTTAGAAGATAGTGACTCGCCTGGGGGCACAGTACTGCTACTGAACTTTATCAGAAGATGGAGCCTAGGCCAGGTTAGAGAGAAAGGCAGAGACAGAAATAGGAAACTAAAGAGAGACGGGGACAGACTCGGGATGGTGTGTGTGGGGGGACACTGTCACCAGTACCAACTACCCTCCACCCCAGTGTCCTCCCAGCCAGTAAACATCTGCAGACACTTTCCTTTGCCGGGACATTGCAAGTACATCAGGTCACATGATTGTGTCCTAGCCCAGCCCTGTGCCATAGCCGGAGCTGCTTCCATTTCTCAGCAATGAGAACTCTTATCAAGTGTCAGTAGGATGACCAAGTAGGACCACATTCTGATCCTACAAGGGGTTCTCTATTAGGGTTTCAAGTGTGGTTTCAGATACAGTACCTAACTGAGGGCTGCACAGACAACTTCCAAGGCCACTCCAGCCCCACTCCAGACAGACTGTGTGCAGTGGGATCTGTGGGCAGGATTAGTGGGACTAAGACAGCGGCAGCACGAAGCACGGCTACTAGCCATTATGAAGATGGACAGCACAAAAAAGCAGATAGACATAAGCAACCTTGGCCTTGCTTTTGGAGGCCCAGACATCCCCCCACACACACACCACACACAATGTCACAATGTCCACAGAAGCCAGTCCTCCGCTCTGAGTGCGAACTTCAGCCCCTCGCTGCGGTTCCAACCTGGCTCAGTCCTAGAGTTAAAACTGCATAGGGTTGTGAGGACTTGAGGCTGTAGGTTGTCCAGCTCTGTACTAGACAACCTAATTCTAAAGATGAATATTGGTACCATTCATTCAGGCCAAGGTCATGGAGGCTTAGAAGAAACACAGAGGAGGTGAGAGTGACTGGGGAGGTCCAGCCACAGGCGACCTTCCTGTGATCTTTCCTCACAGTTAATTTCTGAACGGAGGCCATGTCTCTGTGGCACTGTGGGCAAGGAGCCTAGACCTCATGGGGAGAGACCTGATCCTGCCCCTATTTGTTGGCACAGTGACCTGAATGCACAGCTGGGTTAACCCCAGCTTGCTCACACAGGAACAGCAACAGAGATGACAGCTAGCAGTCCCCAGCCCAGGAGGACCTCAATCTCTGAAACACCCCCACAACCCCATGCTGCCGTGGCCAGGTGTTCTCTCAGGGCCGCCTGCCACCCCAAGGTGAGCAGGCAAACACCAGTGTCTAAGCTAAGACTTACACCCAGAGCCTCATCCCTGCACTGTACCTGTTAGGGTGCACACCAGGGAAACGTTGAGGGGCCACCTCTCAGTAATTGAATGAGGAAAACTGGCTTCTCACAACAGACTCAGGAAGCAAGAAGCTACTGGAAGTCTAAGAAGCCATGGGGGAGGGGCACCAGGATCAGAGGAGATTTCCAAGGAGAGCCAAGCTTACAAGCTCCGAGGGCCCCCTGCTGCTCCAGTTGCAGATGCTCAGTTTGGATGCCTCTGTGGGAAAACTGGAAGCTTCCCATGACAAGCCATGGTAACACAGGGCTGAATTCAAGGCAGCTGCAGTAGCATCCGATCTGAGCCTGTCAGCCCCCACCCCCTTTGTTTTGGGTGAATCTCTTGAGTCGGGGAGACTTGGCTTTTTGAGACTGCAAAATGAGGATCTTAATGGCTCATTTGTGGGGTTCTCGTGAGGAAATAAGTTAAAGCCTTGGCTGAGGCTGAGCAGAGCAAAACCACTGGGTGCAGTCTGTCTGGCATTCCTCTGTCACACGGCTGCATTTCTTTCTCCCCAGGGTCCAGGAAATTCAGTCCTGCCTGCCCACCACAGATCTACAACAGAAGGAAGAAGGCGAGGAAAGTTCTAGAGAGAATCTTCAGCCACACATGAACCCAATCACTTTGAAACACTCACCACAGAGCAGAGGCAGGTTCCTTATCCTTATGAATACAGGTGTGGGGGTGGGGGGGCAGGAATCAACAAGACCCATGTCATCAAGACCAAGGCAATCTCCCCATAAGGAGGGCACACCTACAACCTCTGGAAAGCCAGACAGAATGAGGTGAAGGGCTGGTGGGAACGGAAGAACAGAAATCAGAAGGCTGCAGCTGGGAAGGCCAGGTTCACTGGAGGCCCAGTGAAGCAGTCTCGGAGCTTCTGCTGGGCAGTTTCTAGCTCTTGGAGCTTTGCTGATGCGCAAGCCAACCGTCCGGTTTCACCTGTTAACAAGCCATTGGCTCCACAGATCCAAGAGGCTGGGCAAGATACACATGGTTATAAAAACTGGCTCAGGACAGCTCTGAGGAGGAGAGGCCGAGAGATGGAGAGATCGGAGGTCCTGGGGGCCAGCAGTGGCTGGGAACTCAGCATGGATGGAAAATCACATCTGCAGTCATGGGGCACAGAACATCTCAGCAAACGGTCCCTGGGCTACAGCTGGGCTCTTCCTAGCCTGTCTATCCTTCACCCCTCACCCCTCATCCCTCACCCTTCACTCAGTCCCTGCAGCAGCAAGGCTCTACACACAAAACACAGAGCCTGAAGGGGGTGGACTTTATAAATATTCCAACTAACAAAGCTTTTAGCATTAATTTTAACATTAATGGTGCTATATCTATTTGAAAATATTGATATTAATCAATAATAACCACAACTATATTAGTAAGTATTCCACGATAGAAATTCTTCTGCAAATTAATTCTTAGAAGTGATTATTTATTTAAAAGGAGGGTTTTTGTCAGGAAAGACCTGGCCAATTACAAAACACATCAGGGAATGAGCAACTGAGGGCAGGCAGATCCCACCCTGTGAGATGCAAACACACAACTGAAAAAAAAACAAAAACACAAAACAAAACAAAAAACAATAGGGGCCAGCAAGATGGCTCAGTGCCTACAGGCACTTGCTGCCAAGCCTGATGACCTGAGTTCAATCCCTGGGACTCACTCACACGGTGAAGGAGAGAAGTGATGCCAGTCAGTTCCCCTTTGACCTTCATAAGTTTACTCTGGCGTGCGCGCGCACTAACACACACACACACACACACACACACACACACACACGCTAAGTAAATAGCATAAACCAATTAAACAATGGTTAGTGACACTAAGGCACATTAAAAATAAAAGCCAACAGGAAAAGCAGACAGACAAACAAAATAACAATACAAAAGAGCCCGTGGAGAAAGAGAACCCACTCACCTACCAAACAGCACAGCATCCTGAATACGTAAACGATGTGCTCAGATCTGAAGAACGTGAGAGTAGCTGAATAACTTTCAAAGCATATCCCGGCGATCAAAGGCATCGTGTGTCACGCAGCAGGGACATCCTCGGCTCACAACAGCAGCTCCACGACATGTCCACCTGACCCAGGACATGTCTCACAGATGTCTGCCTGTTCTGCTTCCCTCTCCCAGCTCTCTGTGGGAAGAATGACGGACGACAAACCAGTGTCCCCCGTGAGTAGTTTTCTCAACATCGAAAACCAGAAGCAACTTAAGGGCAGAGGGAAAGTGAGGGTTCCAAGATAAATCTACGTGACTGCACTCAAGCAGCTGCCCAGAGTCCACATCCGAGGACCGGGAAGCAGCCAGTGTTGGTGCCGATGGGTGACAATGGCCATACAGAAGAGCTCACAGACTGAAGCCCCGGCCTTAGTGCTCAGGGCACAGAAACAAGGACCAGAAAAGCCATGACCTTTTGGGTCAGGATGTGCTATTCTGGTCTGGTTCTGTACCCCATGCTTTTCCCATTTTTCCACACTGCCTGCCTGTACTAATTTTATAATGTAAATTTTAACTTTGAGATATACATGTATATCTTGGGTCCGAGATTCTTATAGGATAGACAACAATAAACATGTACTGAATTATATCAGAAATGTATTAGAAATAACATTTATGCAATCTATTGATAATATTAACCAATCCTAGCCAAAATTATACATATAAACATTCCCCAACAGTGGTTCTTTAGAGAACTAACATAAAAGAATATATTTTTTGCCCACTATAAAAATGATAATATGTATTTAAATTACATCATAAATGCATTTCAGATGGTCTTTATAAATATTCCAGCCAACAAAACTTTTAGCATTAATTTTGACATTAATGGTGCTGTATTTATTTGAAAATATTGATATTAACCAATATTAACCACAACTGTATTAGTAAATGTTCCATGATGGAAATTCTTCTGCAAATTAATTTTTAGAAGTGATGATATTTATTTAAGTATATTAAATTATCATATTAATTGTATTCCAAATGTATATATTTTTAATGTATGAATTTTAATCTCAACAGAAAAAAAGCCAAGTACATAAAAATGTCTATCTGTTATTTATAGTAAGAATCTAAGTGGATTGTTCCTGAGCATCCTGAAAAAGAGAGAGAGAGAGAAAGAGAGAGAGAGAGAGAATTGACTGAGTAAGGAGCAGATTGTCTTCAGCAGGCAAATCATCTGCACCCATGAGGGCAGCATGTGCCACCATGGCAGACCCCAGCAGGACAATGTTGACTGCACAGAACCATGTATAACTTCCATGAGCTAACCCAGAGCTTCCATGAAGGCAGCCAGCCAGCCTACCCTGAACCTAAGAGGGCACTGTGCTTGATGAGGCCCCTTTAAGTCTTCTTCAGTCCACAATGTTTAACGACTCTGACAATAGAGGAAATTTAGGAAAGACAAATATAAACCAGATGACTGTCGCATCTCAGCTTCTACATGTTATTGGTTTCCCACCATGGAGGAGACACTCCAGGGCTCTCCAGGAAGACCACATTCCTCTGCCCTCTATAGCTCCAGAGACCCAGATGCCCCAAAGCCTGGGAGTGGCTTGGCCTCAGCCAGTCATTCATGACAGGGCTGTTGCTGAAGCATCTTTGCACCAGGGACTATGGCTGCATCAGGGCTCCTTCTTTGTCATCCCCAGCGCTAAAGAATTATGTGGTTTTCTAGAGAACACGGGAAGCTACAGTCAGGCAGGTGCCAGGCGGAATGGTCAGGACTGTTCTTGCTGCTGCTCTTCTCAAGTTGCTTGCCCTGTAATGAAAGACAACAGCCAGCTCCAAAATGGAGGGACTCGCACAGGTCAAGTCTCTTTCTGTCCCGTGTCAGGGTCCCTGTTAGAGGCTCAGCACAAAACTAACCAGGACATACAAAGAAAAGCAACCCCATACACAGAACAAACAAACAAACAAACAAACAAACAAACAAATAAATAAATAATGACAGTTTGAAGGTAATTTTGTTTGGGGACAAGGTCTCACTCTCTATATAATGTGGCCTGGCCTGGTATTTTCAGAAATCCTCCTGTCTCCACCTCCTGAGTACTAAGATCACAGGAGTGAGCTGCTTTATTCTACATGAAATTTAGAAACGGAAGCTCTGGCTGAGAAAGAGACTCTGTCACCCACTCAGGTGCCAATCCTAATTGCTGTGAACTAGAAATTCTTCACTCTGGCTGGGTGTGATGTGGTCTCTGAGATGAGCAAACAAAAATTTCATCCCTCCACGACACTGTGCAAGGGCTGAAAAGGTCCAGGAGAAACATTATGCCTCCTAGAGGCTGTGAGTGGCCAGGAACACAATGCCAGGACCTCATGTTAGAGCAACGGGCCCAGAGATGCAGAATTTACCTGACCAGCCCTTTCTCCTCAACACTGCCATCCAGATTAACATGATAGACAGTGTGGATAGACCTTTCCACACTGTGCCCTGGGACCAGCTCTCCCTAGGATCTGGTCAGTTTGTTTGTTGCTGTCTCTGATCCTCTTGTCTGCTGCCCTTAGGCTGAGCTGTGCTGGTCTGGCTTCCAGGTCTCCCACCTTCCTGGTGCGTGTCAACACAGCTGTAGACAATAACTTGTCTTCAAGACCATTAACAGCAAGCTGCTCTGTGGCTTTATCAAAGGCCCAGTGTGTGTGCTATGCCAGCACAAGACCTGGCAAAGTGTCCTGCAGACAAGATTGCCCATGCTATATATGTGTCTATCTTGAAGGTCCCCAATGATGGGGACCAGACTCATTCCAGGTTACTGGAGCCAAATAAACACCTTCTATGACAGTGTTCTGCCAGTACTTGTGTTCATGCAGTACCTTCCTCTGGGTTGGATGTTGGAATCATATTTGCACTTTTCCAAAATAGTGGGGGGTGGGATTCTATCCACCATGAGCCTGCCACAAAGTATTGGGATCACGACCATGTCACCAACCAGCAGCACCCATACATACTAGCTGGTGTGGGCCTAACTTACCCTTAGGTGTCACCCAGCAGTCACCCAACTTCCTGCCAGTTTCAGGTAGACCAGCAGGACACATCAGACCCCCCTCAGGTGGCTTTAGCCCTGGTCTTCTCCAAGCAGCACACTGAGGATCTTTTTTTTAGTTAGGGTTTTACTGCTGTGTACAGACACCATGACCAAGGCAACTCTTATAAGGATAACACTTAATTGGGGCTGGCTTACAGGTTCAGAGGTTCAGTCCATTATCATCAAGGTAGGAAAATGGCAGCATCCACGCAGACATGGTGCAGGAGGAGCTAAGAGTTCGACATCTTCACCTGAAGGTTGCTAGAGGTATACTCTCTTCCAGGCAGCTAGGATGAGGGTCTTAAAGCCCCATACCCACAGTGACACACCTACTCCAACAAGGCTACACCCATTCCAACAAGACCACACCCACTCCAATGAGACCACGCCTCCTAATAGTGCCACTCCCTGGGTCAAGTATATACAAACCACCACAGATCTTGATAGCTGACACTGGGCTCCTGGCTTCCATATGATGCCCCAGCAAAGGCTCGTTTGTGTGTATTCCCTTCATCTTATTCCACAGGTCTCTGAGGCAGCCACATGAACATTCCTGAGTCTTTTATCTACCTCCAAAGGGAGGACTGAGTTGGATCTCCGGACACAGGGCACATGAGGAAAGGGGCCTGTTGGTCAGAACAGTGTGTTAGTTACAGCAGTTGACACTCTACAGTGGAGTCGTGTGGAGCCTTGGCATTGATGCTCTCGGGGTGTCTGCCCTGGGAGCTTGTCTGTTGCTGATCTGTAATCTCTCCCTCCCAGATGTCACTGTAGCTGTGGACAGCTGCTGGTACTGTCAACAGTGTCCCTGCTTACGGATGAGACCACTGAGCCACAGATGTCAACCACAGGTCCTCAAGCCACAAGCAAACAAGTCGACAAGTTCATGACCGAGCATGGCTCAGAGCCTGCAGTCTCACAAGCACTAGACTTCTGTGGCCTAGTGGCCCTGCAGCCTCCTGGCCATTGTAATATGGCAGTGATTGATGTATACACGGCATCTGTGGTGGTGTTCATCTGCACTGCAGAAGGCATGAATGTAAGGAGGGAGACACGTAAACATGCACATATGCAAATACATCCCGTGTGTGGATATGCTGCTGTGTCTGTGTGTCTGTGCATATACAGCCACATGCTGATTCATGACAGAGTTTATCATAAGCAATGTATTCTTGGAATCAGGTATGGCAGTCCACACTTGGGAGGCTGAGATAGGAGGATCTAGAGTCCAAGGCTAGCCTAGGCTACACACCAAGTTCAAAGCCAGCCTTAACTACACAGCTCATTGTTTCAAAAACAGCCAGCAATGCATCCTGAGAAAGCTGCCTCTGTAGGCAATTGCGAGTCATGCAATCCTGGATGGGATGGGTCACAGCTGCTACTCAGCCTGCTTCTAGATGTAACTGTTTTACAGCTTTTATTTCACAGATAAGAATATGCTGGAATGGTAACAAACAGCTCACTGCCCGTGGTTGACACCAAGCACCAAGCTGTACGCTGCCGTTACCAAGTAGCTACCATGTTCTGTATGTGATTTCACATGTGTATTAGGCTACTGGGTGACTGACAAGAAGGACAGAAGAGGGGTAAGCCAGTGGTTACCCCAAACTGAAGTAGTTTGTCACCAGCACTAGCCTAATGAGACCATCATCATATGAAATCTGTTATTGAATGAATGCTCTGTGAAGCATGAATGTACACACACACACATGCAGGCACATGCACATACATACATACACAAACACTTATGTGTGCATACACAGAACTAGATATGAAAGCTGTGTATACATTTGCAGAAGAAGTCACATAATCAACAATTCCAAAGCCAGATTTTCTCTCCCTGAGAGAAATGTTCTAGAAAACATTGCACCTCACCTTACCTACATACCATGTTCTCTGAGGCTTGAGAGATAGATTAGCAGTTAAGAATATTCACTGCTCTCGCCAAGGACCTCAATCCATAACCACCTATAACTCCACCTCCAGGAGACCTAGCGCCCTCTGCTGGCCTATCTGGGCATTGCACTCACACGTACATATACATACACACATATACACATAATTTTAAATATAAGATAAAAAAATGTAAAAGTCCTGTGACCAGGTAGGTTTGGGAAGTATGGCTTATTCCAGCTGTCTCCTGTGCCTAACAAGAGACCCAGGTCCTATAGAAAGTCACTACAGTTGAGCTCATGAGGGGCTGAGTATTCAATAAGGAGAACCACAGTGTGTGAAATGACAGCTACAGGCAGTGGCAAAGACCCTGGTGGTCTGCAGTTGAGCCCAAGATGTGTCCAGATGTATACGGATACCAAGTTTCTGGTGACAAACAATGTCACTGAATAACAGAAGTGTGTAAAGTGTCAGGAGGAGGGGGGCGGCAAAGGCACCTCTGAGAGATACCACGTCACAGGTGGCAGGCGCTGTCAGGTGACGCCTGGGCATCTGGACATGTGTTTGATTCCTCTTAATGTGGGAGAAACGGTTGTGTTTATACGTCTTTCACAAAGCCAGTGGTTCCCCACGGTTGGCAGTCCACATCTTGATTTGATCGTGGTCTGGTTTTGAGTGTCGTGGCAGAGCTACAGAACAGGCAGTGATCTCACACTCATTCCCCATTCAACCCTGGAGGGACCCTGGCTCTTGTTGTCCTGTATATTTTACTCTTACATGCGGTGTAAACACACAGCACATTGTAAACAGCTTTGCTTTAGGCTGTCACGTATTTCTTGAGAAGTTAAACAAAAGAAAAACAAACCCTATTTATCTTCGTTTCTACCACATTCAGCACTTTCCTTTCCATTTTGTTCCATACGCCCAGGAGTCTGCCTCTCGTTCACTTCTTCCTTAATAAGCTCAATTTGTCTCGTAGGGCAAGCCCTGCTGGCAGCAAATTCCATAGGTTTCACTTGCCTGGGGAAATACGTTTGTCTTTCTTTTTTGAAAGGTGTTTTTAACTGGGGATAGAGTTCTTGGCTAAAAGGAATTTATTCTATCTGTCGACACCATGAAGAGAGCCCTGAGGTGTGTCAGGGCTCATGTCGTTCCTGGAGAGAAGTCCTTTGCAGTTCTGGCTTTAAAGCCCCCTCAGGTACCAAATCCTTGCCTGACTGCCTTGAAGAATTTTATCTTTCACTTTCTGATCTCAGGTTTAACTATTTTGTATACAGAATACAAACCGTTTATTCTCCTTAGATGATCTTAGATGTTTTTCTTCTTAGAATTTTAATTTAATATCTTGGGGGGCTGTGTGTGTGTATGTGTGCTTGTGTGTGTATGTGTGTGTATGTGGAGTGTATATATGTATGTGAATGTGTGTATGTTTGTGTATATGTGTATGTATATGTATGTGTGTATATGTGGTGTGTGCTTGTGTGTATATGTGTGTGCATGTGTGTGTAGTGTGTGTGTACTTATGTATATGTGTGTGTATGTGTGCATGTTTGTGTATGTGTGTTTATATGTATGTGTGTATATGTGGTATGTGCTTGTGTGTGTATATATGGTATGTGCTTGTATGCATATATATGTGTGTGTATGTGTGTATGTGTATGTTTGTGTATGTATGCATATGTGTGTATTGTGTTGTGTATGTATGTGTGTGCATGTGTGTGTTCACATTGTGTGCATGTGCATACAGAGGTGCCTTTTTCAGTCACTCTTCACCTTATATTCTGAGACAGAATCTTTCACTGAACCCATAATTTGACTTCAGTTGTCTGACTTTTTGGCTTGTTCTGGGGAATCCTGTTTCCACCTCCCACACTGAGGCTACAGGTGGGCTGCCATGCCCACTCCACCTTTTGGTGGGTTCTAGAGACCTGATCCTCACATTTACATACATGCACTTTAGCCAGGAGCTATCTTCCCAGTTGTTCATGCATTATATTTTTATGTCTTGGTCATTAGCTCATTAACTACTGTTCTGCCTCATCTACCTATCATCTGTCTGTCTCTATCTATCATCTGTTTATCCATCTATCTATCATCTATCTGTCTGTCTACCTATCTATCATCTATCTATATGTCTATCTATCATCTATTATCTATCATCTGTCTACTGTCATCTACCTACATGTCAATCTATCTATCTATCTATCCATCTATCTTTTATCTATCTATATATCTGTCATTTTCCTGCCTGTCATCTATGAGCTATCTATATGTCTGTCTATCTAGCATCTATCTGTTTGCCTATCTAACATTTATCTATCTCTTATCTATCTATATGTCTGTCTGTCTATCATCTATCTGTCTGCCTATCATTTATCTATCTCTTATTTATCTATCTATATGTCTGTCTACCTATCTATCATCTATCTATATGTCTAACTATCGTCTATTATCTATCATCTGTCTACTGTCATCTATCTACATGTCTATTTATCTACCTTTCTTTTATCTATCCATATATCTATCATTTGCCTGCCTGTCATCTATGAGCTATATATATGTCTGTCTATCTATCATCTATCTGTCTGCCTATCTATCATTTATCTAACTCTTATCTATCTATATGCCTGTCTATCTATCATCTGTCTGCCTATCTATCATTTATCTATCTCTTATCTATCTATCTGTCTATCTATCATCTATCTATCTCTTATCTATCTATATACCTGTCTATCATCTCTCTCTTTTCTTCCTCTGCTCCCTCCCTCTCTTCTGGGACCCCAGAGTCTCTAACCTTAGACCTTACTATTACCCCTTGGCTCCAGCTGCTCTGTTCCACTTGCTGCTGCCCTGACTATTCCGTCTTTGGGGATTAGGGCAAGGGAATCTCTTCTCAACACACCGATCTTGATCCTCATCCCCCCACTAACATGAGCTTTCTTTAGCATCTCCATTTGTCCTGTGGTGAATGCCTCCCACCATTTCTAATCAAGCTTTAACATGGGACTCCTTCTCAACTCCCATTCTGATACCACCTGGAGAGCCTGGTTCTGTGACTTTCCTTGTCCCCCCACAGTGACCTGTCTTCAACTGAAAGCCATAGATGAGAGAGGCGGCTCAGAAGGTAAAGTGGGGCCCTCTGACTGTCTATGGGTGTAGGATGCTATGCAGTGTGCTTTGTTCATTTTCCTCTCCAGGCCACAATGGGTTAATAAGACCAGTGTCCCTTCCCCTGGGATTTTGTTCCTTATGAGAGAATATCTTAGCAGGGCCCTGTGCTTCCCCCACCTCCCGGGCTTCCCTTTCCCAGGTCAACCTTCAGAGGTCTTCCTCTGTGCTCCATTCTCAGTGAGCACCCAACATACTTAGGAAGGAGTTTGCATGCGTGTGAACACCTGGAGCCCAGTCTCTAAGGTTCATAGCTGCCGATTATTATAGCTAAGCTTGCACAACACTCAGCTGTCCGTAAATGTCAGCTAATGTGCTCTGCCCACCTGGGTAGCCCTTGCTTCCTCCTGGGTGGTAGAGGTGACCCAGGGCTTTACTGAATCCTCGTTGGGGGCATTCTCTTTTTGTAAAGAGGAGAAGGGCCGTTTGCTCTGTGAGCTCTGCTCAGATTCGGGAAGGTCATGTGACTTCTCGTCATTAGGATGCATCTGACTCACTTTTCTGTTGTCCATGTCCTGAGTGGAGCCGATGGGTTTCCATGTCTAACAGGACATGATAGCTGTTTGTCATGAGGGTGTGGGAAAGAGGAGACACCACAGTTTCCAACAGCTACCAGAGAGGCCACTGAAGGAGCTCTGGCACAGAGAAGCTGTGCCCCTGTTTCCATTAGTCCCTATGCTGGGATGATCAGAAAAACAAAACCCGTGGGTGAAACCTGTGGCACCAACAAACATTTCTTTCTCGGTGAAGGGTCTGTGGCATGGCTCAGTGTGGCTCAGCAGGATTGTTTTGGGATCTAGTCCCTCTGTTCCTGATGCCAGATCTTCTCAAGGTTGGAGTGTTGGGGAGACAAGGTGACTCTGAGCCTCTTCTTGAAACTCTGCTGTCCCTTCTGCCTCTGCTCTTTATTCAGAGCAGAGCAGGAGGCCGAGACCAGAGTTAGTGGATGGGTATGTGGGTGCCAACTGAGGGACAGGGACATGTGGGCATGTGTGGGATGACGATGTGGGCAGCTAGAGTGTCACCAGGAACGCAGGCTGGGGTCATCCAATCTGATGGCATCAATTCAAGACCACAGGCTGGGGTCATCCAATCCGATGGCATCAATTCAGGAACACAGGCTGGGGACATCCAATCTGATGCCATCCATTTCCATTGTGAAGTAGAAAACAAATCAGCTCTTGCTTCAAAGAGGGGGAGATCAGTCAGGTGTGCGTGCATGTGCACATGGGTGTGTATGCATATGTGTGCACATGTGGAGGCCAGAGTCAAGCTTGGGTGCCATTCCTCAGGAGACATCTACCTTTATTTTTTTTTCCAGACAAGATGTCAGGGTTTCTATTGCTGCTGGAAAAACACCATGACCAAAGAGCAAGTTGGGGAGGAAAGGGTTGATTTGGCTCATACTTCCACAGCGCTGTTCATCACTGAAGGAAGTCAGGACAGGAACTCAAACAGGGAAAGACCCAGAAGGGTGCTGCTGACTGGCTTACTCCACTCAGCCTGCTGTTTTATAAAACCCAGGACCACCAGCCCAGAGATGGATCCACCCACCATGGGTTGGACCCTCCCCTCCCCACTGATCACCAATTAAGGAAATGCCTTACAACTGGATGCATTTTCTCAACCGAGGCTCCTTCCTCTTTGATGACTCTAGCTTGTGTCAAGTTGACACACTAAACCAGCCAGTACAATGTCTCACTGGGACCTGGCACTCATTTATTTGACTATACTTGCTGACCAAGGCTCTTCAGCCCCCAACTGCCACCCCCCAGCACTGGGGCTACAAGATGGCACAACCACTCCTAACTCTTAACATGGGTGCTGGGGATTGAACTCAGATCCCTAAGGCTGCATGGCAAGCACTTTACTGAATGAACCAACTGCCTAACCCTGTAGTCAGGTTTTAAGAGTAGGGAGTGCAGAAATAAATTCCCCAGGGCTAGGCTGAGGAATGAGGGCTCCCCCAGAGCTACAAGAAGACATGGGGTTCCTGGCTCCAGCCCAGATGCAGGTTGGGTGCTCTGTCCATCACAGGAGCCTTAAGCAGCCTCACTCTGTCTTCCTGGGGTTATTTCCATTAGCTCCCCTGCTTGGTCTCAGAAGGACAGAGAGGGTGAAATCATGTTTTCATAATTACCCACTAGCACCAGCTGCCCTGCCAGTCACCAAAGGTGGCTGTTTCCTGTGTTATAATGGGAGGTAATTGGCCAGGACACCAGGAGTGAGTGACAGCTAGAAATCCAGGTGGTAGGGACTTTGTCCAGAGGTGTGCCTGACATGTCTAAGTTCTCATTTTGCTAGAACATTCCTAAGGACATTTCAGATTCTTTTCATTGTAGTTGACTGCATCCCAGTGTGTTTGCTCTGTCTAATTTAATTTTGGGGTCCTTGGCAGTCAAAAGAAATCAAGGGCTAGATCCAAGCTATCCTGCTTCTGGTGCCCACTCATTGCAGATGTCACCCAGTCCTTCTCTGGACCTGGACACTGTTCTACGCCAGCACCAAGGGGATTCCAGACCACATTCCAACAGACTGACTTTGCCAGAGCCCTAGAGCCAGAGCCTGCTGGTCAAGAAGCAGACAAGGTTATGAGCCCACTTCCAGATCTGTCCCCCATACCTTCCTATCAGTTCCAACCGCCCTGTGGCCACCACCTCATCTTCCTTTAGTTTGGATAAGAGCAAAGTCCTGATCTAGGCCGGAGCCAAGGTCATTTCAAGGGTAGCGGAGGTCTGGGTAGCACATCAATGGCCAATCTCACAGGCCCACCATGGGCTATATCAAACCAGCAAGGGTCAGTCAGGCCCTGGCTCTGAAGTCAGAGTATGTACATGTGTAAGAAACACTTCCCCTCAGGCATCTAACCCTGGGTGTGACCTTGCTCTGACCATCTCAGTTGGCAGAGCTCAGCTATAACCAAGTCAACATAGACCAGACACAAGATCCCCTATCCAACACTGAATCCACAGACTCCCCTGGCCCATGGCCTCTTTCCTGAGGTTGGGAAGGAAAAGAGTGGGGAGCTGGCCAGTCTCTCCACCCATCACCCCAGGCATTGTTAGAACCAGAAGCCAGCCAAGGCATCATCTCAAAATTCCCACCTCCACACACTTGTGAACAAATCCGGTTCCCAGAACTACTGCCCTGCAGGGGTGCTGAGGCAAGCACAGACGCCCCCCCCCCAAGTAAAACTACAGGGGGAGTCAGTTTCAGAGTGTCACAACCTTAGGCCCTTGGGTAACCCTGTTCTTAATCAAGTATTTGCCAGGCTCTACATGGGCTATGGCACACAGAAGACCTTTAAGCTCTGGTGAGGACAGGTGATTTGGAGTAGAAAGCCATCAGAGGATTATTTGAGGGAAGAATGAAGAGCCTGTCAGCCAGAGGCCAGGAGGGGATGAGGGACAGGCTAAAGAAAGACCCCTGAGAGCCCAGAGCAGGGACAGGCTGGCAGGCTGGGAGCTGGGGAGGGAGAGGGCACACCAGGGGCTGCTAGAAGAGATCATGGCTTGGGGGTGGGGGCCAGATTCTGCAGGGCATCTGGGTTTCAGAGGGAGGGAAGCCTGGGTTCTAACCCCAGTTCCTGCAATCCACTTTTGATGGCTAGGAGGGAATGGCCCAATGTGTACTCTAGGCAGAGGGAACTTGACAGCCACACAGACGCCTGGGCTGTGAGTGACCAGGGAAACTACGCAGATGCCAGGGGGCTGGAATCCAAGGCTGTGTGGCTAGAAAACCAACCCTTTCTGCAGGCTTCAGACTATGGGGGTCTGGGGAAGGCCCCTCAACCCCACTGTAGTATCGGCATTTGAAAGTGAAAGAAATCCCAGAGACCCATCCCCCACTACTTTGTGACCTCTGCACAGAGTCTGGGAAGAGCATTATCAAGATGCTGGCAGGGACTCAGCCCCAAATACACCCAAAGGAGGCTGCCTGGCAGCTGGCAAGCACCCCAGTGCAAAGCCATGGTGGGACCCCCTTCCTCATCCCATGCTGCAAGGTTACCCCGCAGCCTGCAGAAGGCCTCGTCCCTACCAGTGAGAGCCTTGATAGAGGCTCCAGACATTTCCTTCCTCCTGCTGCAGAGCCTGCCAGCCCCTTGGGTCCAACCTAAAGTCCCTGGCCCTTCACAGAGTTGCTTGCAGCTTCTGCTAGCTTGGCCCACATCCACCCAAATAGCTGCTTGTCTGGGTGACACAAAATCAGTGACTCCCGACAGGCTTTGCAGGCGGCCTTCAAGCTACACAGACTCAAGCCAAGTCACCAGCTGTGTGAACTTGACAAGTTTACCTGTCCTCTCAGAGCCTCTGAATGCTATGAGGGTGCTACGGAAGTTTCTGGAGGCTTAGGGAGCCGGCTCCCTTGATAAGTGCTTACTGCATACACGTGAAGACCTCATGAGGACCTGTGTTGGATCCCCAGAATCTACCCCAGGAGTCGGGGGAAAGGCAAGAGCAGAAAGTATAGCATAATGACCGCATATTTACCTCAGGTTCATGAGGTGCATGAGGCCTCAGGTTCCATCCCCAGCATACGCAACACCACCATCACCATCACCACATTTTTTTTTAACAAAAGAAAAGCCAAGCCCATCCGTACACCTGTAACTGCAGGGTTGGGGAGGCAGAAGCTGGAGGATGCCTGAGGCTCACTGACCAGTCTATCTAGCAGACTCAATCAGAGTTCCAGGTTCAGGGAAAGACCCTGTCTCAAAAAATAAGGTGGACAGTGATGGAGGAAGAAGCATAACTCACAAGTGTACAGCCGAACCCATAGGAACACACACACACACTCACACACATTCACACACTCACACACACATTTACACACTCACACACACATTCACACACACACATACATGCTCACATATGCTCACATACTCAGACATACACCTTCATATACTCACACACTCACTTACACATTCACACATACACACTCACACACACACATATACACACTCATACACACACTTATACACTCATAGACACATTCACACACATTCACATACTCACACATTCACACACTCACACATTCACACACTCACATATACACATGCACACATAATCACACACACACATTTGCACACATTCACACACTCTCACATATACAGTCTCTCACATACACACTCACATATATACACTTACACACACTCACACACACATATACACACTCTCACACATTCACACACAGTTTGTTGGGAAGACAAAAAAAAAGGATAACCACAAAAAAAGAGCTTTCAAGAATAACTAACACGCAGTAAGTCCTCAGGGAGTGACAACCAAGGTAAACACTGTCATAACTGGGGGCGGGGCCTGTGCTGAACAAGAACGGCTCTGCGTTGTATAAACACAGTACATACAATTGCACAATTATGTCCAAAGTCTTACACAGTGTTTGCTGTGTTCAGATGAGCATTGGGTTACCGCAGCTGTGGCTGCCTCCAGACTCTCTCCTCAGCCAAGAACTGCATCTCACCCCCATTTCGTGGCTGAGGAAGTGGAGTGCCCCTGGTTGCCTTGCCAAGGCTGGTCTGTGTGTCCCTGGGGGCCCTTTAGGCCAGAACGTTTCAATTCCATTCCTCCTAAAGGGAACCAACAAAAATCTCCTGGATTGAAGTCTCAAATGATTCACTCAACAAACTGTGACAGAAACAATTTGCTTCAAAGAAGCCACGCTCTCTGGAGAATCTGTTGCTCTGTGTCACCCTCGTGGGCAAGTAGATTCAAGAACACACCAGCATGAACGTGGGCAAAGAGGTGACATCAGTAATACGGGGACTCTGGTCGATGCCAAGTCCTCCAACCGGGGTAAGGACTAATTTGAAAAGGAATCTCAATTTAAGTAACATTATGGGAAAATCTTTAAAAAGCAAAGCCTTTGCTGACAAAGTAGCTCAGGCCAACCCCTGGCTCTTACAACTAATAGGGGAGGGGACATGGCCCAGCAGTGCCAACCTCCAGGACCCAACTCAGAATGAAAGAAATTATTTCAAGTAAAGCAAGCACATTAGGCAATTGTGCTCTGTACTTCTGCTTTGCTTTTAGCTTTGAACAAAACATAAATGGACAAATGGAAGAGTAGGAACTCCTTCCTGAATCCTGGAGGGGCCTTTGGTGGTGGCGCTAGGAGCTACCAGCACCTTGACATGCTAGGAGAACGCTTGTTCTCTGGTGCCTTTCAGAAAGGTTTATTTTCAAAACACACACTTTGCACCCCCAAAAGAGGGTCATACTCTATAACCCAGGCTGGCACAGAACTCACCATAAAGTTCAAAGTGGCCTTAAATTCTCTGTAACCCTCCTGCCTCAGCCTCCAGGATACTGGGATCTTGGCAGTGGGGGCGGCCCACTGGCCCCTGAATCTTTTTAGTCAACTATTCTTCTAAGGGATTTACACATTGGAGTACTATGGAATTTTCTTTTTAGTTTTACTTTGCAGGCCATTGCACGTTAAACTACAGTGGATGTATTTTCTTATGCATGTACCTTGTGGTTAGTGTAGTCAACTGAACAGAATATAGAATCACAAGGAGGCTAGAGACAGGGCTTGGTGTTTAAGAATACCAGCTGTTCTTTCAGAGGACCAGGGTTCAATTCCCAGTACCCACCAGTGGCTCACAACTATCTGTAACTCCAGTTCCAGGGGATCCAATGCCTTATTCTGATTTCCTTGGGGACTGAATGTATGGGGTACACAGACAGGCAGACACAATGCACATACACATTAAATAAATAAATAGCATTAGAATCCTCTGGAAGGCAAGCCTCTGGACATACCTGTGAGGGAGTATCCTGATTATTTTAATTAATGAAGGAAAATCTATTTTAATTGTAGCTAGGATCCTTCTCCAAGCAGGGCACCCTGGGCTGTAAAGATTGGTGGAAGGGCAACTGAACACTATTTGCATTCATTGCTCTCTGCTTCCTGATTGGGGATGCCATGTGACCAGCTGCCTCAAGCTCCTGCTGCCTTGGCCTCCCCCTCAGGACACATCAACACATCGTATGCATGAACTGTAAACCAAGTAAATGCTTTCTCCCTTAGGTTGGTGGGGGTTATTGTTGTTACTGTTGTTGTTTTATTTTGTTTTCAGAATATTTTTATCAAAGCAGTGGGGGACAGGGGGCGCTAAGAGAAACCTTGTAACATTATATGAGAGCTCAGGAGGAGGAGGGGGGCATGTTTCTGGGTCACCTGGGAAAATACCTGCCAATCATCCACTTTCTCATGTGTGAGCAAGAAGTCAACTTGGCGGAGCACATCTAGCACCACACTGGTGGTTACATGCATGTCAGCTTACTGTCTCCACCGTTCCTCCATCATAAGCCCTCCTCTGTCCTCCTGGTGGCTTTCTTCTCAGCCCATTACACATTGCACCTTGGGCTCCCATCCCTCTGCATTTCCACAATCACTGCCTGACTTTTTCACCATTGCTGTCTTAGCAGATGTACATCCTCTGAGTCACTCTTGGGACCTCTCTCTTCCCCAACAGTAAGGTCAATGTCAGCCAATGGCCTGTTAGGAAATGGGGCAGGTAGTCAGTACACGTTAAAGGTGTGTGTGGATTCCATGGTCTGGAACTCTCCATTTAGATTATGCTGCCTGGCCAGTCCCCTGTGTCCATGTCTGTCCTCCCTTCTCCTACCATCCCCCTCCCACCCACCTATTCCCCTTACTCCCACACTCCATCTCTGGCTTTTACACTTGTAAGCTTAACACTTTACTCACTGAGCAGTCTTGTCTCCCTAGCCTATTTAAAGTAGAGGAACAGACTCTCATACTCAGAGGGTGCCCCCACCTTTACTGGCTGTCAGTCAAGAATATGTCACCTGCAAATGCATCTTCAAGGCTGTGCACAAGAACTTAAAAAGAAAAGCCCCTCCTTGAGTCTCTCTCCGCTCCTGTGCCCTGTGCCATGTTTCCCAGGTTTATGGAAGTATTTCCTTGCAACAAGATATGCCTGCAAGCTTGGGTCCGGATCAAGGGAAAGCGGGGCATGCTAATTTCAAGGCAAATTAATTAAAATGCAAGCCCAGCTCCCTGGAAATCGCAGAGCAATAGCAGTCAATGCTTGGTAGCCAGCCAGCAGGAACTGTCCCCACCCTGCCCAGCCTCCGGTTGTTTTCCTCTCTAACTTGCGATTTTTGCCCCTCAAGAAACTCCACTCTGGGTGCCACCAGAACTTTCAACCCCAGCCTCAGTGCAGAACCTGCTGAATCAGAGGTTGTTTCTGTCGGGGTTCAGCGAGGAACAGATGATACACATTCTGAAAGGCAACAAAGACTGTGCCGTGCTGAGCTGTGGTTCCCCCTGCACAGGCAGCTGAGGCAGGAGGATCAAGAGTTTGAGGTTAACCTGAGCTACATAGAGTACTGGGCCAGCCAGAACACCAGAGCAATACCCTCTTTCAGGAAGGAAGAAAGCAGGAAACCATGCTGAAAGGAGAAGTGACCATGACGTGCTAGGAAACAGATCCCGTCCGTCTGCCTTTCAATGCCAGCCTGTTCTTCAGAGCAGGCTGTTTGTTAAAATAGTGAGTGTCTTAATTTCATCTCTGTTGCGATAAAATACCCTGAAAAAAGCCCGCTACTTAGGGGAGGAGCGCTTGTTTTAATTCACACTCAACATGTGGTTCGCCATTGTCATCCGTCCTGATGTGGGCTCACATGTCCCTGCTGTCTTGGAGGTTGCGAAACTCAGGAGGCAGAGCATCACTACAGGTAGAGGAGCTAGGTTGCTGGGGGCAGGCCTTGAGGGTCATAGCCACGCCTACTTCCTTCCTAGTCTCGTTTAGGGGGTCTTTGAAGGTGGGAGGGGTCTCAGCCACCCCAGGACCAACTGGCTCTCTAAAACTAGGAGCTAAAGTGGGTGCTTCCTCCTGTGAGGACGATCTGCACAAGGTTTGAGTCATAGAGAAGAAAACAAACAGATGCCCACATTTTCAGGAAGGGGAAACTGAGGCTCAGGGTCCCAAGAGGATACCCGAAAACAGAATAGATGGGACGACAGCAAAAAGATAGAGGGGGAAGAGGAGAGAGGGAGGAGGAGAGAGCAGAGTTTCCCTCTCGGATTTGACACGGATGTGCCTTCCCCACCCCCAACCCCCTCCTTTTTTTCTCTTTAAAGATAAGGACTCGGTCACTGAAGAGCAAGTCTGTAGTCTGAAAAGAACCGCATCGCGCATCTGAGCTCCCTGACCTCTGGTATTTCAGAAATCAGATCCTCCTGCTACAACCTAAAAAAGCAATTGCCTGGATCTGGGCACCGGCCACCATCCCAGTACTCAGGAGGCCGAGGCAAGAGGATCATCAGTTTAAGGCCAGCTTGGGCTACAGACCAAAGCCTGTCTCCAACCGAAAAAAGAATGTTTTTCAAAGCTGCTGCGGGATCATCTTGGGAGGGCGGCCACCTAGGAACCACCCCTGTTTTCCCAAGATAGCGGCTTTAAGTTTCCTCTTTCTACATAGTAATGAGACCCAAAAGGCGCTGCTTGCCCGTCCACCCGCGATCTATTAAAATTCATTCTCCCCTTCATCTTCGTACTGTTTATTTTATAAACAGAGACACTGTGTCTGAGAGTCCAGTAGCTCAAAGCCACGCTTCTCTGATGAAATCTAACCACTTTCCACGTCTATATCTGAAAACGAAGCAAAGCTTTCAAAAGGTATTTCCACCCAAATGGGTCCATTTTCCAGGAGGTGGGGGGTGGAAAATCTCACCCAGCCATCGGAGGCCATAAACCCAGGCCTCTCTGCAAGGCCCCACAATGCAGGTTATCCTCTATGGAAATCACATTGCTGAGGACCCATGGACTAAATGACATATTCCAGCTACTTTACTCTTCCTATGTGCAATGGAGCACCCCTCCATAAAACATGGAAGTATTTGTGGCCAGTCCCTCAAAGTTCATGCATGCATGAGAGCCTAGCCTCAATTCCCACAGAAACAGCTGGGCATGGTGACACATGGTCTGGTCCTCACACTGGGAAGTAAAGATGAGAGGATATCTGGGGCTCACTGCTCTAACTTGGGACAATGATGGATCGGTCGGTCGGACCCAGAGAACTCACCACAGACGTGTTACAAGTTAAGACAAAAGAAACATCTTTGCTGGTCAAAGACAAAGGCTCTAACAGTGACCCAGAGTCCACTGAGATAAATAGCTTTCCTTCTTCCAGGACACTGAGAAACACAGGGTCACACAAGGAAGACGCAGCATAGGGAGAAGCAAGCTGGGGCTACGCCCTGTAGTCACCAGCACACCCCATACCTCCTTGATTAGGAGTCAAACACGAAGAAGGAGCATAGGTTCTGACCTGTATCATCCTGGGGGCTTGTCATCCATAGCAAGCTAACCCCTAATGTTCAGTGACCATTTCCAGGTGCCTCCTACAGAGATCCTGCCTCAAACCCTGCCAACTTCCCCCGAAGATCCCACCCTCAGCTCTCTCATTCCACCATGCCAGTCTCCTACCTTGAATGTGAACAACACCATGTCATAGACTGGGGTTCAGAACTACTAAAGAGGAAAGCAAGCTGAGTACCAGTTCTCACCTCCCTCTCCTTCCTAACCGTGGAGCAGCTTGGCCAGCTGCCTCAAGCTCCTGCCACCATGGATGGCCTCCTCCAACTGTGAGCCAAAATAAAGCCCTCCTTCGTAAGCTGGCTTTGTCAGGTACTCTGTCACAGTGATGAGAAAAGTGGCTAGTGCAGTCAGGCCTCAGTGAGGAGTAGGGTGGGGCAGAGGACCACAGGAGCTTCCAAAGCCCTGAGTAGAAAACAACTGTGCTAAACAGTGGCCCGATGCTCATGGATGACCTGCTCACCAGCACTCTGTGTGTTGGTGGCCCCTCTTAGATCTCCTTTCCTGCTTCTTCTTGACTTTCCCTGATGGCCCTGAAGATGACATCCTGTGTCCATGCTCCGCAGCCGCCACGACAGGAGCCACAGGATGGACTTCCCAGCAGGAACACACAGGTGGAAATGTTGAAGTGTGAGCCACACCAAAGTCCTCAAACCCTGTGTAATGTTCATTGTGTCCTCATTCCCCTGTTCATCTGTAATGTCAGAGAAGTGTTGGGACCAACCCTTTAACATTGCAAAGGACAGAATGAGCTGGTGCCCCCAGGGCACTGTCAGGGCATCCTGTGCTCGGGAGGCAGTCATTGGAAGTCTGTCCTTTAGGTCTGTTGTGGCCATTGACACAAAATCACAGTAACTGTGAACACCTACAGGAGACCCCTTTCAAAAGACCGGGCCTGATAACTCCCTCCTAGACAGGTGTTGAGGACGGCCCTCAGACTCTGGCCACATCTGCCAGCCGTCCTCCCTAGAAGCATGTGATCTCTGGGGATGCTCACATGTGCAGGAGCTAGAAGGCTGACTATGAGCACTTCATCTTTGTGGCTTTGGGCCTTTGCTGTCTGAGGTGAGTAGGCTCAGACACCCCAGGAGAAATCTCGCAACGCATGCCATCCCTTCAAACACTGGGATTACATTCACTGTCAAGCAGATGAGTCTGATCTCATTATCTATAATGTCTGGTAGGTTGGTCTCATCTTTGGTCCTTAAAAAAATTTATTTTTCTAATTCATCAATGTCTCTGCTTGAAAATGAAGATTCTGAGCCAGGTGGTGTTGGCACACACCTTTAATCCCAGCACTTGGGAGGCAGAGGCAGGCCAATTTCTGAGTTCGAGGCCAGCCTGGGCTATGGGGTTTGTTCAGGACAGCCAGGGTGATCCAGAAAAACCCTGTTTCAAAAAACAAACAAAAAAAAATCCTAAAAAAGAAAATGAAGATTCTGGGTCATCACCTGTGGACTGTTCTTGCTAAAACCACTCCTGAGACAGAGGCCTTAGATATTCCAAACTTGTTTAGAAGCAGTATGTTGCCACCCACTGAAACGTTAGTTTATAATTAGCATCGAATGTTCTCTATAAAAATGAACACATGGGGCTGGAAAGATGATTTATGCTTGCTACACAAGCAGGAGGACCTGAGTTCAAATCCTGGCACCCACACATTAGAGGGGAGGTGGAAGGATACCTGGGGTATGCTGACAGCCACCCTAACCCCAGCTTCAATAAGAGAGCCTGTCTCAAGGGAATACGGTAGAGAGTGACAGAGTGGGACAGTGGTGTCCCCCTCCAGCCTATGCCAGGCACAGGTGTACACATACATACACATGTACACACACACATACACATACACACACACGCACATGCACACACACACACAAATACACATGCACATGTGTGGGCACATACACATACACACGCTTCCATATACAGCACACGATTAAAAAATGTTAACTAAAAATACATTGTAAATAATTAATTTTATTTATATTTATGTTACTTTGTGTATGCCTCTGTGTGTGTGTGCACGCGCGTGCACATGCACGCGTGTGTGCATGCTTACATATGTATGTAAGAATCCAGAGAGGCCAAAAGAAGATGCTGGATCCTCTGGAGCTAGAGTTACAGGTGGTTGTGAGCCGTCTACCACAGGGGCTGAGAACTGAACCTGGATCCTTTGCAAAAGCAATACATGCTCTTAACCCCTGAGCCATCTTACCAATCTCTCCCTCTCCCTTTCTTTTAAATATAAATTTGTTTTTGAGACAGAATCTTACTGTCTCCAAGGCTTAGACTGTGATCCTCCTGCCTCAGCTTCCTGAGTGCTGAGATTACAGGTGTCAGACACCATGCCCAGCAACACATCATGCTATAATTAATATAATAATTATATTAAGTAAATTGTCACATAGAAAAATTGTTCAAAGTAACTTTGTAATTACATATGTGTTGCACATCCTCTGTAGGGTGTCGGCAGAAGCGGCTCATTCCTGCCCTGGCGCAGCCCCAGGGCGCTGTTAATAGTATACAGCATAAGCACTGATTTGCTGTTCTCAGATCTGACAGATTCCAAATTGTGAAACAGATCCGGCCCCAGGGCCTCAGATCTCGGCCTCAGATAAGGGACCTCAGTTTTGGACAGGAGAAAACATCAAGCCCTGGGACTCAGCTAGGGCTCTGCACAGTCATCCCAGCCCTCACGGGAACTTGAGGGCCCTTGGACCTCTCGGTGGGTGGAGATGCTGTCTAGCCCTAGCCTGTGGTCAACTGTCAGCTGGCTCTGGCCAGCAGGCTGGCTGCCCCACAGCCCCATGCACCTCCTGGCTTGGCATAGTGGAGTTCCCAATGTCAGCACACCCCCCCACTCCCTGCAGCAGTGAGCACCATGTTACACACTCAGAACTGTTTGTCATAGGCTTACAGAGAATTTCTTGACGGTCCCTAGAGACACCCTGCGTATCCATGGGACATCGGCAAAGCTGTCAGAGCTCCCAATGACCATGAGTGCACAGCTGGAGCAGGAGACAAGTGGAGTAGGTGGCAAGTGTGGAAACCCTTTGCAAACAAGATGAACACTGATTGCCAAGAAGGAGAAGAGAGACCCTTTTGCATTCACACCTCCCATGCCTTACTCCCCCAAGGGCTTCTACATCTGTAGCTCCTACCAGCAGCGTGGGCCACTTCAGGCACTGATAGGCACCAAGATCTTGGGCCTGAGTCAGTTCTGGTTTGAGGCCCAACCCTACTTCTAGCTCTGGGACTTAAGATGAGGTTTCTTAGCACAAACAGTTTCTGGGCCTCTAATTCCTCATCGATGAAGAGGCCAGCTCTTACATTCTGTTGACTCCTCCACAATTTAGGGACAGTCACTGGAGAGGACGCAGAAAGAATGTAAGAGCAGTAGTGAGGGCTGTGAATGCCGTCTTCCGGATGTGGCGTGACATGGCCTTGACCTTCATGCTCTCAGTAGCTGTGCTTACAGGCATAAGATTGGACCTATCAATCATGGACGAAGGAAGAGCTTGTGAGGTCCCACCCCTCCCTGGGAATCTCTAGGCAGTTAGTGGCTGCTGAAGGAGGGGGTGTGGCCACTGGTAAGTTTCTCTAGCTCAAGTGAGTAAGCTCCACCCATTCATGCAGACCCCTACCCCGCCCCCGAATTAAATGCTGTGGCCATGAAAGAGAAAAAAAAAAGACATGAAAGTGGGGGAGACCCTTGAAAAAGGAGATGATAAGCAGATTATGGGGTGGCATAATCAAAGTACCTTTCATAGACAGGAAGTTCTTAAAGGCTAAATTATTTTGCATTTTAAAAAATTAAACAAGAAAAGATTACTTATGACAGGGATGCTAGCTAATTCTGTCAACTTGACACAAGCTAGAGTCATCAGAGAGGAGGGAACCTCAGTTGGGAAAGTGCCCCCATAAGATCTGGCTGTGCACAAGCCTGTGGGGTATTTTCTTAATTAATGATGGATAGGAGAAGGCCCTGCCCACTGTGGGTGGTGCCATTCCCTGGGCAGGTAGCCCTGAGTTCTATAAGAAAGCAAGCTGAGCAAGCCATGGGGAGCAAGACAGTAAGCAGCACCCATCCATGGCCTCTGCATCAGCTCCTGCCTCCAGGTTCCAGCTCTGTGTGAGTTCCAACCCTGGCTTCCTTTGATGATAAACAGCGATGTGGAAGTGTAAGCTGAATAAACCCATTTCTCCCCAACTTGCTTTTGGTCATGGTGTTTTGTCGCAGCAATAGTCAACCTAACAAGGACAACAGGAGAGGACCACACAGTGACCCGAGGCACCACCGCCCACTGTAGGAAAGGTCACTGATCAAGAGAGAGGTGAATGGAAATCCCTGGGAGGCAGGAGATCTCTACCCTGATCTGGGTCACCATACAAGGATCCATATGTAAAATGATGGATCAGCTTCACCTCACAGTAACCTACAAGGGAAAAGGACGAAGATGCCGGTCTCAGTTGTGCGGGGAGAGATGGGAGGCAGGGACCCCAGACTCAGAACCAGCAAACAGAGCCACTTCTTCAGCCTCACTCAGCCATGACTTTAGGCCTCTCTCTCTGATTAGGATTTTTTTTTTCTTCTGAAAGAAAGAGGAAAGTTGGGGGTAGAGGGCAAAGCATAGCAGGGAGGCAGAACTGGGTGTGGGCCAAAGTAACCAGCTGCCTTCCAAGACCAGGCTGACATGAGTGCACACTGGAATTCCCTCTGCGTGCCCAGGGACTCGGCTTCTCCACCAAGCCCCACATTCCTGCAGGGACCAGGCCGCCTCCACTGGAGTGCAGCTCATGGTCAAGGTTAGGCCCTGGTGAGAGGCAGGGATGACGCTCCGATCCTTCTTGGCTGGGGGCTGAGAGCTGTAGAGCACCCCTCCCTCCCAGCCAGAACACCCCCCTGCCATACTCTAAACACTCTGTGTTTGTCCAGAGCACACAGGCTGTGGCTGTGCTGGCCATGATTCAGTGAATTCATGTCTCCCCAACCTCGAAGGAGAGGCAGGAGCCCAGCATTCTGGACTGGCCACCTGAGCCAGTCTTCCATCAGGATCTGGGGGCAGGCTCTCTCTGCTCATTAGGTCCCACCTCTGTGTCCTGTGTGTGGCTTTTTCTAGACCATGCAAAGCCCTTCCTCTCAAGGATTCAGGAATTCATGGATTCCCAGTTGTACGTGGCTTCTGGCTGCCCCAGGGTCTTTAGATTTGGAAGGGATTCTATGTGCTGTTTTGTGCACGCATACTCTGAAGTGTGTGTGCACATAGAGCATGCACATGATTTACTGAAGGATAATATCTATCCAGAAAAGTACAGGGTTCCTCAGTTGCCACAGCCTGAACCCAGCCAGGAAGCCTGTGTTGGGTGTGGGTGTAGGGAACTAGATCCTGGTAGCTGCTTTCAGTGTCAGTGCCAGATTCCAAGCCAAAGATGGCGACTTAGTTTCTTTTCTGTTATTGTGATAAAATACCCTGACCAAAGTGATTTAAAGAAAAGAGGGATTTTTTTTTCCCTCAAGTCCTTCATGGTGAGGAGTCACAGTGACAGGAGCTTGGGCCAGCTCAATTAATTGGGGTCATCAGAGTCCTCCATCTCCACCAGCCTTTTCCTGGCTCTGCAAGTTTCCACCACACAGAGGCCCCGCCCTCGTCACGATTTGCTCCACCTGCTGGCCTAAGGTGGTAGGTTGTGAGGATCTGGGCACCAGGGACTCTGCACACAGAGCCTGCAATTTAGGGACGGAGAGGCCGGTTTACAGATGAAGAAACTAAGGCCAGTAAGAGCCAGTAAGGCTCTACAGACTCTGTAGGAGGCTGGGCTCACCGGAACCACACAAAGCTGCTAGAAAAAGAAGCTGGATGGCTATCCAGGCATCACGGGTACATAAAGCAGGAAGAGCGCACATTGGCTGGCTCTGGGAGGAAGAACCCGCACCTCCAACTCCCTCTGTGACTGAATAGCCCGGGGGACTAGGTATCGATTGCCCGTGCTGGACAGTAGAAGATCCAGCCAGCCCAGGCTGAGGAAACCTGGGAATCTGATCTTTGCCTCCCATGTGATCTGGAGAGCAGTCAGGGCTGGGAACTTCATAACTGCAAGTCCTCTAGCCGGGCAAGAGTGACCCCCAAACTGTAATCCCCACAAGAGGAACCCAAGTTCAAGGCCAGCCTGGGCTACATAGCATGTATGACCTTATCTCAAAAACAAAGCAAAAGACTGGGTACAGGTATAACTACCTGCGATTGCAACACTCGGAAGGCTGAGGCAGGAGGATTATCACAAGTTATTATGGCCTATGTAGTGTGAGTTTCAGGCCAGCCAGAACTACATAGCCAGACTTGTCTAAACAAACAAACATAAAATATAGGAAAAGGGAAGCTAACTCGAAGGATAAATCACTCTTCATGTGTGTGTGAGCTCAGGAGTTTGGCTCCTCAGACCCTCAGGAAGGCCAGGCAGGCACAGCAGCTGCCTGAAATCTGGGTACTCAGAGGCAGGAACAGGGGACCCTCAGGGCACATCACGTTAGCCAGAATCACCAAGCTCCAGGTTCAACGAGAGCCTGCCTCAAAAAAGTGGAGCACGGTTGAGAAAGACAACCAACATCGTGGACGCCCAGGTCTCTACATTTATACACACGCACACACACTCACTCACACACATACATACATTCACACACATAACTCACACACATAACTCACACACATACACACACTCAAACACACATGCCCATATTCACAAACTTATATACTCACACAATCATGCACACACTGACATACACAGACAAACCACAAAGACACACACTCACATACTCTAATGCACACACACACACACACACACACACACACACACACACACACAAATAAAAGATCTCTAATCACCCCAGTGCCAGCAGTCTGACCCTTCCTTTCCTCTCAGGATAGCCTCTCCCCTCCTTCCCTTGCTCAGGTCACACCTGATGTTTGCCTCCCAAGCACAGGAAGCTGAGCAATCGATGTCACAGCCACCATCCCTAGGTGGGAGCCTGGCACAGCCCTTGCCTCCTCCTCTTCACCAGCCTCACTGGGGTCTGACGATTGGAGACCCCACCCCTGCCCTGGTGGGTAGCAAGCTTCTAGAAAGGGGCTGTCGTACTGGTGAGCTCCCCAGCCCACCTTGTGAATCTAGCTTAAGTTACCTCATGCTTGAGCCTCTCCCCTCTATCCATACAGCTGGGGCCACCAGGTGCCTTCTGGGACACCCCTGGAGAAGAACTGGCTGGTGTACAGTACGGGCCAGAGAGAGCCCACCCTGGATATTCTGTCCCATTCAGCAATCTGTTTCCAATTCCCTGACCCGGGGAGTGACTAACCCACCTCCCTGGCCGCCCGCAGGCTCCGCATGCCTTGAAGATTACACGCTGAGCTGAGCGCTGAGCAGAGTTCTGTCCACCCAGCAGAGGGCAAGGACAACGAGTTCTATTGTTCCACCGCCTTCCCAACGCCCCGGCTGGCAAGAGAATGTCTCAGAGAGATGGATGGAAGGAAAACATTCCCAGCAAGATCTCCTGTGGACCTGCCTGCCACACCCACCCTTCAGGCTCCATGTGCCTGCGGCCAGCGGCTCTTCTCTTATGAAACAAAATGTCCTTCGCCCTCCTGGGTCTCTCTACCCAAGAAAATTAGCCTCAAAAGTGGGGTGAGCCCCAGGAGCAGCTCAGCCAGACATCAAAGATAGAATGCAATGAGAATACCCCACTTATCATTAATAAAGTAAATACTACCAGGACATGTGGCGATATGTAGCACATTGCCCTAAATATTCATGTGACTACTTCAACAATGGAGATCATGATGTAAGAGGCACCCACCACATGCCTTCTTCCTGCCACAGACCCTAACCACAGGACTTCTGGTCCCATTTTACAGAAGGGAAGCCTGAGACTGCAAGCCCAGACCACAGAGTTTGAACCTAGGTCTGTCTAACTCCAGCTTCCCCTGAGCATTCTGCTACACTCAGAGACTCTAAGAAAACAAAAGCTGGCCCATTCTCCAGCCCAGAAGCCCATGCAGCCGCACAGCCTCTGCCTGCTCTTCAGAACGAGGCTGGCAGGAAATGAAGCCACTGAAAGGAGATGAAGCAAACTCACTCGGTCAGGGAGAGGAGGAATTTGGTCCCAGCCAAGGGGAAGTGATATCACTTAGTGATGCTGGCACCAAGATCTCTTCCATCTTGGAGCACTGACTGCTGGGACTACTGTAAGCTGAGGATCAGGGTGCCAAAAGTTATTCTCCTGAAGCCTGGGCTAAAGGCCCAAAAGTCAAGAGCCCCGGCAATCCAGAGACTCCTGTTTCTCCCAGCTCCACATCAGTTGGGCCCCAGGCTGTAGCTTCTTGTCCTCCTCATCTCTGCAGAGGCCCTATGTGCCCTGCAGTGGAATTGCAGTCCCATGAGGAACCAGCCCTCAGGTCAGACCTGCCACGGCCAGCATGAGTTCACCTCGCCACACCAGCAATGACTGGACTTCTGAATAAAGGCCACATTCTCAGGTTTGAAGGGGACTCTGTTCACAGCAGCACACATCCACCCTCCATCCATCCACCCCACCCCCTCACTCCACCTAGGCAGCCATCACTGTGGGTCACGATACAGGGCCTCTACAGATATCAGGCCACTGTAAGGTGCAAAGGGTTGCTGAAGTCCAAAGGGGAAAAAGTGCCCCCTGTGTGGAGACAACCAGAGGTAGCTAGCTGCTTGTGACAGTGACCCCCTAGAGAACAGCCTAGATAAGGAGTGTGTTTGTCAGACGGTAACAAGAAAGGCAGGGTAGGCACCTCACATCAGGTCAGAGCTGCAGTTGATGGTTTTAAAAGATCTGCCTCCTAAACTGGAGTGGTAGGTCAGGCCTTTGATCCCAGTACTCAAGAGGCTGAGGCACGAAGATTGCCATACATTTTAGGCCAACCCGGATTACAAGATTAAGACCATTCTTGGGATCAGTTGCAGTTGATTATTCTTGTAACAGGTCAACCTGGGTGGTAGTAAGATCCTGTCTGGAAAGAGAAGAGAACATTTTCATCCAGAAGGGTGACCTTGGCTGAAGGTGACTGTGGCCCCTCCTCAATGGCTGAGCACATTGCACTTGTCATGAGTCATGAGGAATCATTCCATCCAGTCCTAGAGTGGAGGATCCTTGACTGGGCTGTGTGCCCCCAAGTCACTCAAGGTCAATACCAAGTCAAGCCCCAGTTCATACTGGTCCCATCTACACACTACACAGACAAGGGCTTCCTAACCCCTGGCACACAGTCCCAGCCCTTGATGTCTGTTTCCCCATGATGAAAAACAAAAACAAAAACAAAAACAAACACAAACCAAAACAATAATAACAAAAACCTTGACACTTCAGTTTTGCCAGCTTGATGTCCTCAGAGACACCAGGTGTGAACTCTCCGGCCACTGAAGGGACCCAGAACACTCGGCGAGGCGGAGAAAGTAAAAGATCCTGGCAAACATGGCCTCTATGCAAACAGCCTCCCTGGTTGTTATAGAACAGAAGAGGGATTTGGTTTTGAAGGATGGGGGTGGGAGGGTGGGAAGAGAAACCTCCATGAAGCATGTGGAGAGCAGTTTGAGGACACAGGGAGGAGGACACTACCCAGAAGCAAAAATAGCCAGTTCTCGCTGGCCCTGCTGTCCTCAAAGTGAGATATGTGGTGCCTTTTTTTGAAGCAATTATTGAGCATCTACTTTGTGACCTTTACATGAGCACTTGAATGCTCACGGCAGCCCAGAGGAAGGCTCTTATTATTACGTTTTGTAGACAAAGACAGAGACGTCAAGCTACTGGTTCATGATCACACAGCCATATGTGAGTGAGTACGGGTGCGGGCTTCAGAAGCGGGGCTCAGAGCCATCATTCCATATGTGCACCTGGCCCATGTCTGCCGACTGCCATGGTAGAGAAAAATCAGCTGTTGCTTCCTTTACCACTGGAGGCATAAAGTCTAGAACATTCCACTATGTTGAGGGGTCCACGCCTCACAGCTCACAGGTCCTGATGTCAGCGTACTTATTGCTCTTGTCAAATTCATGTCAATACTGAGGATAGAGGAAGGCGCTGATCCGAAAACCTCCTGAAGGAAACCTTCCCCCTCCCTGCAGCTTGCTTCCTCCCAGAGCCTCTGATGCTGTCTGGAAGAGGACATCCCGTTCAGAATGAGAAGGGCAGAACCACAGTTGGGTTGCTCTTGGGCTGCTCTAGAACATTCTGTGATGTGTGTGGCCACCAGGCTTCTGTGGAGCTTGCATGGTGCTGTGTCTGGGCCTCACCTGCAGCACTCTGTGGTGAGGTGCCCAAGGCTGAGTACAGAGTGAAGAGCCATCACCAGGGCCAGGGAGGAAACATAACTGAACCGAAGTGGGAAATTGGATTTCCAAAGAGGAGAGAGCTGGGAGGCAGGGCAGGAGTGAGGGTAGGAAAAGGATCTGTAGTTGGCTTCCCATCAGACATTACCAATCGATCACAGAAAGCCTACTAGTTAAAACACCAAAGCAAGAAGCTGGGATATAAAATTACCCTTGTCTTCCATTCCCAGTATCCAAAGTGTCAACCTGACTCCAACTGCCTCTCCAGGAGACTTACCAGTCCTAGGGTGGAACTTCCTCTCAGGAATGTGAGTCCTTGCCAGTCACCCTTCCCTTTCTTTGCCCCCCCCAGACATTACTAATCGATCACAGAGAGCCTGCTAGTTAATGATACTTTCAAACCTTGTGTTGTTTGCCAGCACTAAGCTAGTGTCAAACATTGCTGTGACAACCAGAGTAAACAAACCACAAGTGTGAGCATGGTGTAGAGAACTCATCTGCTTCTCATTACAGCCCTGTGTGATACTGTACTGTCCCCACTTTATGGATGGGAAACCTAAGACACAAGTGGGTGATACTGATGCCCAGGTTCCACAGCTAGTGAGTGACCTAGCGAGAATCAGGAGACCAAGCTGATGCCTGCAGAGTAGCCACAGGCATCAGATGAGGCGACAGGTGGGCATGCTCAGCTCAAGGTATAGAAGCCAAGGATGGTTTGATCCTGCCTAGAGATCAGCTGTTTCCCTCTTCTGGGATAACCCATCAAGGTGCTTGACCCTGGGCTGGGTATCCATGGGCAGGCTGAGAGACCTGGTTTTTCCGTGTGTGGACAGTAATGCTGACATAGAAAAGTCGTAGTTGCAGAAGCCCTGGTTAGAATCTCCCAGGCACACACCACACCATGGCCTGAGCACCGTGCGGTCTTGAGCACCGTGCGGTCTTCCTGGGAAGGCACAGCCTCCCTTCTCAGCCCACCAAAACACCATCAAGAACACACTTGTTCAGCCATGCCTAGGGACTCCTCTCCCATCCCCCTACTGTCTGTAAAGAGGCAGCCATCTCTCCTCATTCCCTTCCCTGTCCCCACACTCAAGGGCAGGGCTACATGTGGATGTGAGACAGATCTTCTCCTGACCAAGTCACCCCAGGAGGGCAGGCATGGGGCCATGAAACCCAGCTGTGGAGTCGGCTAAGGAGGGGCAGGTAGCCATGAAAAACAGCCCCACCAGGATCCCCCATGAATCCTGACAGCTCAGGGACCTCCAGCCACATCCTTGCACCCCGGGACTCTGGCACTGGGAACGAGAAAGGGCTTTGGAAAGAAGGTGGTAAGTGGGTTCTGCTGAGGACTCCAGAGTTCTCAAAACAAAAGCCGAGTCACTCACGGGTGACTGGAGAAACAAAAGATCTCTCTCTCTCCCTCGTTCTCTCGCTCGTTCTCCCTCTCTGTCTCTCTCATGCATGTGCTCTATTGCTCTCTCTTGCTCTGTCTCTCGCTCTCTCACTCTCTCTCACTCTCTCTCACTCTCTTGTTCTCTGTCTCCCTCGCTCCATCACTCTCTCCCTCGCTCTTGCTCTTGCACTCTCTCTCTCACTCTCTTGCTCTCTCTCTTGCTGTCTCTCTCACGCACTCTCTCGCTCTGCTCTCTCTCAGTCTCTATCTCTCTCTCTTGCTCTCTCGCTTGCTCATTCTGTCTCTCTGTCTGTCTGTCTGTCTCTGCCTGTCTCTGTCTGTCTCTGTCTCTCTCTGTATGTCTCTCTGTGTCTCTCAGTCTCTAACTCTCTCTCTTGCTCTCTCGCTCTCTCTCATTTGCTCGCTCTGTCTCTCTGTCTGTGTCTGTCTCTGTCTGTCTCTGTCTCTCTCTGTGGGTCTCTCTGTGTGTCTCTCTGTCTCTCTGTCTCTCTGTCTCTGTCTGCCTGCCTGTCTCTCTCTCTGTCTCTGTCTCTGTCTCTGTCTCTATCTCTCTCTGTGGGTCTCTCTGTCTCTCTCTCTGTCTCTCTGTCTCTCTGTCTCTGTCTCTGTCTCTCTCTCTCTCTCTCTCTCTCTCTCTGACCTTGCTCTCTCTCTCTGACCTTGGCTCCTTTGGAAGCTGCAGAAAGCCCAAGGATCCTCCCTGGAATGTCTTGACCTGCATAAAACTCATGGGGTGTAGGAGAGATTGTACAGAAGAGCCATCAAAATGGCCGAAAGTGAGACAACAAACACACTGCTGGGGAACATGATCTCACAGCTTCCTGACCTCAGACTGAATGTAGTCTCAAAAGGCTGACACTTCTGTGCTGGGAGGAGAAAACAGCCACTACCAGCTGGCGACAAAGTGACAGGCTTTGTTAACAGAGCTGGCTCATAGCCTGTGTCCATAATGGGAGGAAAGGATAGATTCCAGTTCAAGCTGAGGGAGGACAAAGAAGTGGAGTTCCCATCCGGCCTCACTGATTCCTGAACTCCACCCACGGACACTGTAGTCAGGGCCGCCAGCATCAGTCCTAGGATCCCATCCCTTCTCCAGACCTCACCTGAGCAGGGGAAGGGGAAGCCGCAGCAGCACACTATGCCCTTGGGAACTTTCAGGGCTGTGCACAAAGTTTACAAGGAATACTCTTTAGAGTGTTCCTAAATGCTTGTTTCAGGGCTGGGGAGAGGCTCAGAAAAAGAGCAAAACTACACACTTAGAGTGTGTGTGTGTGTGTGTGTGTGTGTGTGTGTGTGTGTGTGTGTGCCTTAACCATGTGACATAGGAGACAGACAGGAGGATCATGGGGATTATTGGCCTTCAGCTGAGTTCAGAGCTCAGTGAGAGATCCTGTCTTAAAAGATTGCAGTGGAGAATGAGAGCGTAGAGTGACTGATGTCATCCTATGACCGGCATGTGTAAATGCAAGAGTATACATACACACATACACACACAGACACACAGCATACACATACATAAACAGCCTTCATACTCATACATACACACACATACATACACAGACACACATATACACAGACACACACAGCACACACATACATGCACACTCACACATATACATGCACACACACATACATGCATACTCACACATTCACACATATATATATACACACATATATTCACACACTCATATACACATATACACACATATAGCACACACACATTCACACATACACACTCATAAACATATACATACTCACACACTCACATACATGCACACACATATATACACAAACACAATCATACATGTGCATACACAGCACATACACACACTCATATACATGCACACACACACACACAAACACACAGTTTTAATACACTCCATGACAGAGGAAATGTTTACTTGGGCCCTGAAGAAGAGCCTGAGCCCACAGGTCACTGTCCATCACTCAGGCTCCACCATGCCCCAGGGAGGCCAGAGTCTACAGCTTCCAAAAACAAGGCCTTTCCATGCCTGCTGTGGCCCAGCATGAAGGTTGGGCTGAGTCTCCACGCATGTGTTCCCCTCAGCTTGCCAAGGGCTGGGCCCAGGGTGTGCACAGGAGCCCCACAGGCCAGGTCAGGGCGTGTGTGTGTGAGTGAAACGGCTCCCTCTGGCTGGCCCATGGATGTCCCTCACAGCCTTTGGGCCTCACCCTGCCCCCTACCAGTACATGTTCACTCTGCCAGCACTTTTCAGGGTGTGACCTGGAAAACTGCACAGTCATGAACCCTGGTGCAAGCCATAATGGACAAATGCCCCAGGGTGGTCACTGGCGGATGACCAGGCATGGCGCAGACCATCTTGCATAAAATGGAGATTAAACCATGCACTGGTTTGCATCACTGTTCCCAGACACTCAACAAAGCAGTTGCTATGTGACAATTAAGACTGACTCCATTCCTACCCCTGGATCTGTCCATCAGCATGGGAGGAACGGAGCTCTGGGTACTCAGCTCTGCTCTTCCAAGTGTACACTGATCCCCAAAACAAAGTTCTGTTGAGGTGCAATGACCACAGCAAAGTCAGCAGCCACCAGAGTGGCATGAGACAGGGGTGACTTCTGGGTCTGCCCACCCCAAATACCACCACACATGTAAGGGGGCTTCTCTTTGTTCTAAATCACCTTCCAGAAGCCTTCTGCCCCTGTAGCTGGCTGGCTGCTCTCCGAACTCCTTTTGCTGAAGAAGCTGGAAGGACTACATGCCCCCCCCACTCCACCCCTGGTGGGAAGGGAGGAGAGGCGGCTGGAAACAAACCAGTCTGACCCTTGAAAGACTTCCCAAAGGTTCTCCGGTGGAGGATGGGTCTTTCTGGAGAGGAGCCACAGGCTCAGCCTTCTCAGACACACTGTCTTAGGGACAGACCCCAGTGAGGGCCACTGGCCCAACCTGCAATTTAGGCTTAGACCAGAGATGGGGGTGGCTCCGGCTAAGGGCCATACTCTAGGGCAGTCTCAGTAATGAGAGGACAGGAAGTCAACGTGTCACTGTGAGAGCTGTTCTGTTTGGAAATCCCCCTATGGCATTAAGTCTCTGCAGCTCTTTGGGGAAAACTGAGGCACCAGACCTCTGTGACAGGCCTGGAGATAGAAGCTCAGTTTCGGAGCTCTGCAGTGGAAGGCCCCATCTGCTGGATGAAGCTGATCAAGGGGACGTGCCACCCAGCCCTTGTGACTGTGGGCAGCTTAGTCTGGAGCAAAAGGCCTAAGTTGCCTCGCCACATCCCTTGGGAACTGAGGTTCCTAGAAGTTAGCTGCCAGTGTCCCCTGGATAATTTTGGGCTCCACCCAGAATTTTGTTCCAGAAGGCTGTGGTAAGCAGGAATTAATGGTCCGTGTCGCCTTGGTGGTCCCATGTTGCTGGACCTTAGCTTGCTATGTGTGTTCAACAGCAGGGCAACCAGGCAAACTATTTCTAGAAGATTCTATCCTACTCAGGGAAGTATTTTGAGAAAGGGCTTCTTTACCTTCATGAAGACCCTGTGCCCAGCAACTGTGTGTGTGCCCAGCAACTGTGTGTGTGCCCAGCAACTGTGTGTGTGCCCAGCAACTGGCCAGAGGCAGGGCCATGATGCTGCACAATGTTCACCACCTGTGAAGGTGCTGCTGCACCAGGAGCCGCAAACACAGCCCTTGGTGCCTGAAGGCCACGCATATCATTCCCTTTCTGCAAAGTGTCCAGGACAGGCAAACCCATGGAGTCTGAGAGATCACATTTGCCTAGGATGGGAAGGCGAGATGGGTGAGAACTCATTAGTTCAAGTTCTCCAGAAACACTCTAGGGTTGTGAAGGCTTCATAACTTTGAGTACAGAGAACCCAGAATCCCACATGTCAAATGAGAGACTGCTGCAGTATGTGAATATATGTATGTGTGTGTGGGTATATATATATATATATTTTTTTTTTTCAGAAAAGGGTAAACAAGGAACTGAAAAAAATGGCTCAGTAGTTAAGAGCACTGGCTGCTCTTCTAGAGAACCTGAGTTCAGTCCCCAGCACCCTCATAGCAGCTCACAACTGGCAAAACTCCAATTCTAGGAAATCGCACTCCCTCTTCGGGATTCTCTGGGCACCAGGCATGCACACAATGCATAGATATTCAGCCAGGCAAAACATCTATACATATAAGATGACAAAATGAGAGTGTAGGGCAGAGTCAGAGAACAACACAACATTGTCATTTCCTAGCTGTGTGACTAACCTCTGCACCTTGGGTTTGTTTTTTTTGTTTTTTGTTTTTGTTTTTTTTTTTTTTCACAGTAAGAAGATGGTCACAGCCTATAGTCTTACTAACCTTGTGTCATTAAGACCAACTTGGGTACGGGATGAGCAAGGAGTCCTCAGCCCCATGACAACCCGGCTTCCTTCCACCCCAGCATGAAACTGGGTTTAGGAGATGGAACCCTCTGAGAGCTCCTGTTTCACTTTGGCCAGCATGGCCTCCAAACCCACTCTTTTCTTCTTTGGGGCTGTTTAACTCAAGACTTGCAGGGACTTTAGGTCAGGGTAAAACAGGTTTCCCAGGGTTTCTCCTGGGAACGCGCAAGTCAGCCTAACTGCTTGTGACTGCAGCAAAGCGAGAGGCAGGCATGAAGTTGATGCACCAACATGATCCTGCATTTCTGTAGCCACTGCTGCTGTACTGCGTGAGGTCAGGCCAGGCTTCTGTCTTCTTCCAGAGTCTCTATTTCCCAGGCTTTTTTTTTTTTTTTTTT